>NW_027508824.1:20000-87500 GCF_051911475.1 Siphateles boraxobius | reverse complement strand
GGTGGCATTTCTGCATCAAGCCCTGGTTAATTTCCGATTGTAATTTTGACGTTTCACCTTCAAATGTGTCAAAGTGTTCGTCTGACTTGTTCGAGTTTGGGAATTTGCGTGTCTGTGTGTGTGAGGGTATCCGGACGGGAGGGTTCATTGGCTCCAGTTGTGTGTGTGGTTATGCAGAGAGGATGACAGCTGGTAGTCCTAGGTCAGATGAATCATGCAGCCCACTCTTTCTCTCTCTTTGCCATCTGCTGGTCCTTTTTATCCCCACCACTCGCCTTTATTTCCCAGAACAATATCCCAGGAGGTGGAATCTGTGCAGGGCAGATCAGGTTGCACACTGGGTGTTTCTGTGGCCATTGTGAACCTGCCAGAAGTAGAATCTGCTCTTAGGGTGAAAGTAAGGCTGTTCTGACTGAGGAATCTTTAAAACAGTATGATGCATCATTCCACTGTATAGAAATGAACATCTTAAGTGCCAGATCCCTACTGTTATTGCTCATACTCCTAAACATATGCACTAAAATGTACCGTAAAACTTAACCGATACTATTTGTGATACAGATTAGAGTGATGCTTCAAATAAAATGGCTTGTTGAGGTATCTATCTATCTATCTATCTATCTATCTATCTATCTATCTATCTATCTATCTATCTATCTATCTATCTATCTATCTATCTATCTATCTATCTATCTATCTATGAGGCTCTTTTTGCCAGTATGCAACCACATAGCAGTCCGAACACCCTAGCAACCACCTAGCAACACCTCATTAACCACCTCGAACACGTTAGCAACAACCTAGCAATGCCCTTTTAACCAACAGTGCGATATGAAGCTTAATTGGCCCATGAATGGAGGAAAGATTCAGATTGCATTAATATCCCTCAAGGTTGTTTTACCCTGGTCGATTGTCTTCCATTTAGATTCAATAACCAGATAAAGGAACAGTTCACTCAAAAATATGAATCCTTTATGCTTTTTGTAGGTCTAGAGCGACTAGTAACTGTTGCATGGTAAGAGCAGCATAATGTTTCTTACATTTTTATAATTCCATGGCATAAAATAACACCCATATTTTTGTGTGAACTTGTATCAAGGGTAAAAGCTGCCATGTTACTGGTTTTCACAGTGTGCAATGGGGTTGCAGAAACATTGTGACATAATAAGATATAAAATATGCAACATCTATTCATTCCCTATGGCATGTTAGGAACAGCATTAAAAAGGAGTTTGTCCTCCATTACCTTCGGTAGAGCTGTTTTCCGTCATCACCTCAAAATGTGTGTGCGTAATGTTCAGCTGAAAAACAAATCCTTTGTTTCAGTGATTAATATTGTGCCAGTCCACAGTGATCTCAATCAAAATGTGTTTTTTTTTGGGGGGGGAAGCAGTTCTTTTCTCTGACACATGGACAGTGAGGACAGCTAAGCTAAATCTAATTACATTTAGTCTGTAGAAAAACCCATTTGGTTCACATGACAAGCATTTGCTTAAGATATCTTTCTTGCATTACAGCTAATAATGTTTGCAAATGGATGGAAGTTGTTTAAGGGGGAAATTGATCATGTTTTACAATGGATTATATTTCCCTGAAATTGATCTACCCAGCAGTCCCAGCGAGTTCTGTGACATCTGGAGGGGTTGGGTATCTTGGTAAAATGTTAAGTCAAATGCAGCAGTCGTGCAAAATTTTTAACGCTATTCTTAACTTTTCAATGTTAATAATCCCATAATTGACTCACTCCTCAAGCCATCCAAGGTGTATATGACTTTCTTATTGCAGCCAAAAACCAGTGAAAGGGTGACCTCCGACCCAACCAATGACGTAGCTCCTCTTCTCTTATATCGAAATCCTCCGACATTTTTCTTTAAAAATTCTTGTTTTAGGGTGTGTTCATACTTGCCATGTTTGGTTAGATTAAAACGAACCCTGGTGCGATTGCTCTGTTAGTGCGATTCATTAGAATAAGTGTGAATGTCGAACCCTTGCGCGCACCAAACAAGAGGACCAAGACCGCGGAAAAAATGAACAAACGAACTCTGGTGCCGTTCCAATGAAATATGAATTCAACACGGGCCAATTACACAAACTAAAACGAGACAAGTCGCGTAGTGTGAGAAGATCCGACGACTTTGTGTACTAGTGTGTGTTCAGCATTAGTTCTCCTGAAACAAAGATCACAGACAGCAATGCTTTCTGCTAGTCTACAGCTTCCACATGGTAGGTTACTTGGTGCAGAATGCTTTTTTTAATTAAACAGCCTCTTTGAACCCGATAGATTCTGCTAGTCATACAAGTTTTTCATGTCGTCAGAGTTGTTAAGACGCAATGTAATCCTCGAAGAAAGTGTCTCCTTTTCTTAGCAACCGGGGAGATAATGCATGGAATGTGCATGGGGGGTTGATGTTATTGTTCTGGTGCAGCCAAGCTATTCACATGGCTTCGTGGACTTCCTGGGTCTAACAGCGCAACTTTGTTCCCATTTCCTGTGGCACCATTACTGCTCGCCCGACAGCTGAAATCATGAGAAATGTGAAATGAAATGTGCCATTCATCCCTCTGAGGCAAAGATTCAGATGCCGAAGCCTTGCTACAAATTATCTTTTCAATTTGGATCTTCATAAAAAATCATTCTAAATTATAATTTAGAATAAATTAATCAGATAAGATAGAATCAGATAAGCTCCAAAATTGAATTACAAACAAGACGTTCTATTTGCGAGCTTTGGAAGACAACCATTTCTTATATAGAAATATCAAAATGTTGCTCAAGGCTTAAACTCACTGGTCCAGTATTTCTCCGACGTGAAGAACCCTCTCAGAATAACAGTGCAGCAGATCTGATGATTTCTGCTCTCAGAATGGCTATTCCGGGGCCTTGTTTAATCATGTGGTGGTAATCAGGTCACAGGAACTCACATGGCTTGACTTGGCAAGAGCTGTTAAAATTGAGTTAACATTCAGTCTTCGTTATGAAATTCTCCTGATAATGAGCCTCATAGTTTTGTACGCAGCCCCTTCCTCCATGCACTTTAATGTCTTTATTTCACTTCATGGCAAGGAGGATGAAGTGCTGCATTAAAATTCATTTAGCATGATTCTGTACTGATTATGTTTTCATATATGTGATCATTTACTCCCATTTCTGTCAGGACCACTACCGTCAAATACTATTGACAATTAGCATAGAGTTAGGATTTGCGTATGGTTCTGTTCTGGGCAAGAACTCCCTGCGCATCCATGCAGACTAGAACAGAACCAACATGAATGTATTGCAGATATCATAAATTCAAGATTTTAAAGTACAACATAATTCGAGAATTTATTCTGATTCAAGGTGAACCAGAATGCCATACTGACTGACGAGAGGAGGAGCTGGGGAGGGAGGAGGCTAATTAGCTCTTTAGAAACGCGATATCTGCTGATAATACTAAAGGAGCTTATATATACTTACCTAAAGGATTATTAGGAACACCTGTTCAATTTCTCATTAATGCAAATTTTCTAATCAACCAATCACATGGCAGTTGCTTCAATGCATTTAGGGGTGTGGTCCTGGTCAAGACAATCTCCTGAACATCAAACTGAATGTCAGAATGGGAAAGAAAGGTGATTTAAGCAATTTTGAGCGTGGCATGGTTGTTGGTGCCAGACGGGCCAGTCTGAGTATTTCACAATTTGCTCAGTTACTGGGATTTTCACGCACAACCATTTCTAGGGTTTACAAAGAATGGTGTGAAAAGGGAAAAACATCCAGTATGCGGCAGTCCTGTGGGCTAAAATGCCTTGTTGATGCTAGAGGTCAGAGGAGAATGGGCCGACTGATTCAAGCTGATAGAAGAGCAACTTTGACTGAAATAACCACTCGTTACAACCGAGGTATGCAGCAAAGCATTTGTGAAGCCACAACACGCACAATCTTGAGGCGGATGGGCTGCAACAGCAGAAGAGCCCACCGGGTACCACTCATCTCCACTACAAATAGGAAAAAAAGAGGCTACAATTTGCAAGAGCTCACCAAAATTTGACAGTTGAAGACTGGAAAAATGTGGCCTGGTCTGATGAGTCTCGATTTCTGTTGAGACATTCAGATGGTAGAGTCAGAATTTGGCGTAAACAGAATGAGAACATGGATCCATCATGCCTTGTTACCACTGTGCAGGCTGGTGGTGGTGGTGTAATGGTGTGGGGGATGTTTTCTTGGCACACTTTAGGCCCCTTAGTGCCAATTGGGCATCGTTTAAATGCCACGGCCTACCTGAGCATTGTTTCTGACCATGTCCATCCCTTTATGGCCACCATGTACCCATCCTCTGATGGCTACTTCCAGCAGGATAATGCACCATGTCACAAAGCTCGAATCATTTCAAATTGGTTTCTTGAACATGACAATGAGTTCACTGTACTAAAATGGCCCCCAGAGTCACCAGATCTCAACCAAATAGAGCATCTTTGGGATGTGGTGGAACGGGAGCTTCGTGCCCTGGATGTGCATCCCATCAACTGCAAGATGCTATCCTATCAATATGGGCCAACATTTCTAAAGAATGCTTTCAGCACCTTGTTGAATCAATGCCACGTAGAATTAAGGCAGTTCTGAAGGCGAAAGGGGGTCAAACACAGTATTAGTATGGTGTTCCTAATAATCCTGTAGGTGAGTGTATGTATACAGTGATAGGCGTCGTATTCCTATAGGTAGACATGGATCAGCTGAGATTCACTGATGCGAGCTTGACTAACGTGACCTGCCAGAGCTGACGCTACGCTTAAAGGGCCGTACACACCGGGACGAATATCGGCGCACATTATTCGCCAGCGCTTTTCAACGCGTTTTTTGTGTTCACACCCAAGCGTTTTCGCTGACGATGAGCCGAGTGAACATGCAAATTAATTTCCCGACATTAGATGGCGCTTAATGTAAAACAGAAATACCCCGGAAAGACAATTAAGTGAAATGAAACTCACCATCAAGGCCCATTTGCTCTGCAATACCACTCCATAACAGTTCTCTTTTATCAATATTTTTGTAGTCGCTGTCGTGTTTGTCATACAGTTCCTTATGTTCCGACATCAGCAGCTCTACATTTATCTTGGCTTGCATCTTCCTCGTCTTCTTCCCGGCAGTGTGTAGACGCTACTTTGCGTAAATCATCTTCGCCATAACGTATGTGTGCTCGGCAAGACCGTTTTGTGTTTGAGCGCCCCCAAGTTGTGTTTTACTGTAACTTCGGAAGCTCCAAAATTACGCTTTTACGCGTGGCGTTTTTCGCGTCAGTGTGCACACTCACATTGGCGCCCTTTGTTTAATCACGAGGCGTTAAACATCGGCGAATATCGCACGCGAAATTCGTCCAGGTGTGAACAGGCCTTAATGTTGTTGCAAATCTTTATTATTTTCCTTCTTCCATCGAATTTTTTGTGTGAAATTTTGAATGATGTAGTTATTCTTTTCCATGCTATTATAATGAGGATTGAGGATGTTTAAGCTACAAGAAGGACACAAAAGCACCATAATAGCATCATAAAAGTATCTGCTGTATTCCCAGATTTGTGAAGCCAAATGTTAGGTTCTGAACATACCTAATTTTTTTTGGGATATTTCACAACATAAATCAAAATGTATACAGTGAACACTAATGCATGATCTACAGTGCATCACTTCACTATTTTTTTAGTAGAGATTTTGATATATTTAAAAATGTGAATATGTAATTTTATTTCTGTTATGGCGAAGTATATTGAAAGCTGAATTACCCCAGTCTTCAGTGTGTATATATAAACATTTCATTAAAAAATTTGGGGTCAGTAAAATTAAATAATATTTTTTAAAAATCGAATAAAAAAAAAATGTGCGCAAGGTAAACGTTTCTTAAAATGTTTATTTAAAAGTCTTACAATGCCTTTAATTACATTCCCTTAACATGTAGATACTGAAGAGGGGGTCACTGTAATTTTGTCAAGTAATACATGTTCCTGGATCAATATATTTTGTTGACGCTGGAACAACATTCCTGTCTGTAAATTTAATCCTAGCCATTATCCCTACCCCTTAAACCTAACCCTATCCATAACTTTTCTCTAAAATCAGAGGGAAATGACAGGTGAATAGCACTGATGTAGAAGCACCTAACCCTGGTTGTAAGCCTAGACTTGACAACTGTAAAAACTGTAAACTTGCCCCTCAAATCTGATTGGTTGATTTGAATGTTGTTCCAGGATCAACAAAGATGTTGATCAATGAACATGTTGTACTTGGTGAAATCAAATTCACCTGAAGATCATAGATATTTATGGATTTGTGGGTGGTCTAAAGATAAAAAAAGATCACACTTCAGCTCAGGAGAGTGGAAAATGTCTGAAACTTTTGCCATTTCCAAACTCAGCTGTTGGTTTCTCCAATAAATCTTTTGGAGCGCTGAAGTTACACGTCAGTGTGTGTCAGTGATGAGTGTTAGATGCTTTGCCCAGACATGCGGATCATTCTTGGATCTATTCTGTGTGTAGAGGTGACGGGGAAGCTGGCTTTTGACAATATGCATTCACAATGTGCATTCACAAACCCTGAAGTCGTCAGGCTTTGGATGGCGCCGCGGCTGTTAGCTGCGTGATTGTTTGTCTTCTTTTGTGTGTTAAATCAGTGTTCTGCGACAATTCTCGGATTGTTTTCTCAAGAGACGCGATCTTTAACATTAGGGAAACAACTTCTTTGGATTTACTCCCTTTTTTTTTCATAACACCAGTCGAAATACTGGATTTTCTGGTATTTCGTATATATCTGCACTTTTTCTAGCCACGAAATGCAGACGGCGAGGTAAAAGAGCGTTCTAGGCGCCGCGGACTCCGCTATCCGGAATATTTCTTGCAAATGTGCGTTAAAGGGGTGCTTCAGGATTTTGGACATCGGACCTCATTTACAAGTTAGCCTGGGTGTTATTTATCAGTGGAGACAGTTTTCAAAAATTTTCATGCAGTCCTTCCAGTTGCATAGTTCGGTGCTAGGCTAGCGCGAGTCAACGGTTTCTGCTAGCCTGCCCTTAAAAACAGTTTTACCCACTCCACAGTACACCAAAAGCAAATAAATTATAATGCCAGACTATCGATGTAAATGTCTGTTGAGAGAATAATGTTAGAAATCAAACTACCCTTTCATCGCATTGCAATAGTTATACTTTGTTCCCTGTATTTATTAGCACAGTCTACAGCAGCGGCGGAGTGATATTAAGTTACCTAGGCAACCGAGAGAGCTAGACGTCCCGACTGTAGTGCGCTTCTGTTCTGTTTTTTCTTTTCGGCGCAGTACTACTAACCAGAGCAAAGTAAACTTCCGCCGCTGCTGAGAAACTAGTTCCTGTAAATGTAATGCGATCATTGAGATGCAAGAGTAGTTTGATTTATTCTCACATTATTCTCACAGACATGAGAAATAGTCCTATATAGGTCAAAATATGTCTACTTTTAAACGAAACAATTAGAAATAAATAGTTTGATTACCTAATCCATATAGGCGGCGCGCGTGTTCACTACTGCAGAATGACGAGTCAGCATTGCAATAATCATCTTTGCAGCCAACACACTTAGTAAACACTTGTTCATTAATAAACAATTAAAATATCTCCTATTAAAACATAATCATTAGGCTACTTTTTATATATACTTTTTATCCCGCCCCCCAGTAGCCTATATTAATTAAATTCACATTTATTTGTATAGCATTTTCACAATACTTATCGTTTCAAAGCAGCTTTACAGAAAATGCATGTGTCTAAATTACAATTTAGAGTGATCTGTTATCAGGGGTGACTGTGTGTAATGCATTTAAATTAATTTTCATTCAGTTTCATTGTTAAACAATGCATTAAGTTAAGGCAGAAACAATGAGCTCATTGAAGTAAAGAATACATGTTGTTAAATGATTAGGAAACATAGAAAACTTTAGCATTGGTGGTTTTTTACAGACTCAAAATATGAGTGTAAAAAAGTCAACAAACTGAAAAAATAAAAGTTTTTTTTTAGGTAATGCTATATTTTTAAAACTGGTTTCATAAAATTGGTATCGAAAAAAGAATTGTTAAGGAACCGGTATCGAAGTCAAGGTATCGGTATCGGTATCGAAAATTTTGTTACGATACCAAGCCCTAGTTTTCAGCCAACAACAACAGCCCCCCATCATTGAGGCCCATTCACAATCACTCATCTCAATTAACACCACCCCTGCCATCACAATGGCACTTTCAATCCTGGAAGGGGATGTCAATAGTCTATTCAAGAGACAGAATCCCCGAAAAGCTGATGGTGTCACCCCATCAACTCTGAAGCACTGTGCAGATCAGCTCTCTGCTGTGACTGACATTTTTAACTCCTCACTGGAGACATGCTGTGTTCCAGCCTGCTTGAAATCCTCCACCATCATCCCAGTCCCAAAGAAGTCTAAGATCATTGGACTAAATGATTATAGACCCGTCGCTCTGACCTCAGTAGTTATGAAGTAATTTGAGCGCCTTGTGCTGTACCACCTCAAGTCCATCAATGACCTACTAAAAGACTCACTGCAGTTTGCTTACAGAGCCAACAGGTCTGTAGATGACACGGTCAACGTGGCTCTCCATTTCATCCTCCAACATCTTGACTCCCCTGTAAACCTATGCCAGAATATTATTTGTGGACTTCAGCTCCACATTTAACACCATAATTCCTGATCTTCTCCAAGTCAAGTTCACCCAACTGGGAGTGCCCGAGTCCACATGCAGGTGTACCACAGTCTTCCTGGCCAACAGGAGGCAGCACGTGAGGCTGGAGAAGCACTTGTCGGACCCCCTGGCCATCAGCGCCGGCTCTCCTCAAGGCTGTGTCCTGATCTTTTCCCTGTGTACCAACAGCTGCACTTCCCCTCACCACACTGTCAAGCTTTTAAAGTTTGCAGATGACACCACCCTCATTGGACTTATCTCTGATGGAGATGAGTCCGCCTACAGGGAGGAGATTGATCATCTGGTGCCGGTTTCACAAAGCTATTTTAGACCACTCTGTAGTGTTAGACAAGTCTAAAATCTGCTCATAGACTAGTCTAATGTTTCACAAAAATAAAGACTGACTTAATTAAGACCAAAAAAATTAGACACCTTACCACAGGCTAACCCAGGTCTAAGACTCTGTTACCTTGTCAACCAGCAGTAACAATCAGTTACATTACAAACAGCTGAAAGAAAAGGCAAAATGTTCATAATTTTTTTGGTTTTCTGACGGCGTTATGGAGAGAGCTATGAGGAGGGAAAGGGTTTTTAGGGCAGTAACCTACTGGAAATATATAATAATGAGGACTTTTCTTTTCTGTACGTCTTTAACGATTAATGCTGTTAACTGTCGTACAGTAGCAATCTTTTTCCAAATTAAACATTTCTTCTTGCTACTACATTCTCCGCTAAATTCCCCAAATAAAATATCCTTGTAAATGTTATACTCCTCCAACACACACATATTTTCCGCTGGGGTAAACTGCACTGACCGGCTGGATGCGCTTACTCGATCAGCCATGTTTTTTGTTTTGAAAAGTCTCTTATTTTACCCAGAATGCATTGCAGTGTAGTCCTACTTAAGATAGTCAGAGTCTTAAGTGCTTTGTGCAACGGTCTGATTTAGATGTCGATCTGAAGTCTGACTATCTACTATATCTAAGCCATAGTCAAAGTCTATCTTTGTGAAACCGGCCCCCAGTGGGAGCTGAACATCACCTCTCTCACAAAGAAAGCACAACAGAGGATGTAGTAGATAGTCAGACTTCAGATCGACATCTAAATCAGACCGTTGCACAAATCACTTGAGACTCTGACTATCTTAAGTAGGACTACACTGCAATGCATTCTGGGTAAAATAAGACATTTTTCAAAACAAAAAACATGGCGGATCGAGTAGCGCATTCAACCGCTCAGTGCAGTTTACCCCAGCGGAAAACATGTGTGTGTTGGAGGAGTTTAACAGTTACAAGGACATTTTACTTGGGAAATTTAGCAGAGAATGTAGTAACAGAAGAAATGTTTAATTTGGAAAAAGATTGACAGTTAACAGCGTTAATCCGACCGTTGAGCGGAGCGTTAAAGATGTACAGAAAAGATACAAAAACATGGTTCAAGATGCCAAAAAAGAAATATTTAATAGGAAATATCCTAAAAACCCTTTCCCTCTTCATAGCTCTCTCCATAACGCCGTCAACAAACCACAAATTATGAGCATTTTCCCTTTTCTTTCGGCTGTTTGTAATGTAACTGATTGTTACTGCTGGTTGCCAAGGTAACAGAGTCTTAGACCTGGGTTAGCCTGGGTTAAGGTGTCTAATTTATTTTGGTCTGAATTAAGTCAGTCTTTATTTTTGTAAAACAGTCTAACTTGCATTAGACTAGTCTATGAGCAAATGTTAGACTTGTCTAACAGTATAGAGCGGTCTAAAATAGCTTTCTGAAACCGGCAGCCACTGTCAAGGACAAGGGCAGGCTGCAACGCATCATCCAGTCATTGGCTGCAATCTCTATGCGCCTTACACACCTCCGGGTCGCTGAGGCGAGCAGCAAAGATCGAGGCTGATCCCTCTCACCCTGGAAATGGACTATTCAGAACTCTCCCCTCTGGCAGAAGGTCGAGGTCTATCAGGACCAAAACCTCGCGCCACAAGAACAGCTTCTTCCCTACAGCTGTAGGCCTCAGGAACCAACCAGACTATAGCCTGCTCCCCGCACTCACACAGAACCCTCACTAGATAACTGCACCTTACATATTTTTACATCTCAAAATTCAGGCCAGTTGATAATACCTAGAATTGTCCGGGAAGCAGACACAGTCTGTCAGTTCAAATCTAGACTAAAAACACATCTCTTTGACCTAGCATTCACATAACACTCTATAGACTTCTATAATTCAATGTTAGGCTGCATAGTTTAGATCAGCCGGAACCGGGAACACTTCCCATAAATCCTGATGTACTTTGTACATCATAAGAAGGATGGTGTCTACCCTAATATTAGTCTCTCTGTATATCCCGAGGTTTACCGCAGTCCGCCGGATCCAGGCCGTATCCGGATCTGATGAAGGACCTGCGCCTGGACACGACGACAACGCAGTCCTGAAGTGTCCCTAGTCTCTCTGTGAAGGCCTCCTTCCCTTTACCACTGTACTGATAAAACATTGTCGGGATAATCCCGGTTTACGTGGCTATGCGGACGCGATAAAAAAATATAATTCTCAGAGCCACCAAGCACTGTTTTATGCAAATGAGCGCCCGGATCGCATTAAAGAATTTTCGGTTAGAACGGTGTCGTGTTAGCGGCCGCTAAGTTAATAACTAATGATCGTTGCGACGGAAGTGAATCAATCAAAACTAACTTTATCTGGACAATAACTTTATTCTAGATCTGCTGTAAAGCCAAAACAATCTCTGTTACTTTAATTTCCTATTATCTCTGTAAAGCTGCTTTGAAACAGTCCATATTGTTAAAAGCGCTGTATAAATGAAGGTGACTTGACTTGACTTGACATCTCTTTAGTAATTTATCGTAGGTATTGTTTGTATTGTTTATAACTTATGTACAAATCGTTGCACTAATGGGCCAGAACAAATTCCTTGTTTGTTGTAAACTTACTTGGCATTAAAGCTTTCTGATTCTGATATGGCCAAATAGAAGATAACCAAAAAAAGAAAAACAAAGATTTTCCCTCAATTAATTGCCCCCTCACAGCATTGCAGCAAAGTCAAATATCATCATTCACTTGACGTCTGATTCCCTCCAGTGAAACGTGATTAATCGAGGTGAATGGAGTGAATTCAGGAGTGACGCCCTTTCAGTCTGCCGGTGAATGAAGGACGGCCAGGATTCAATTTGTCTCCGCATGGGCCACTGGGAAAGCAGTGCTTTGATAGGGAGGAAGGAGAATCTTAGTGTGCTTCATCTTGAAAATTACACTCATATTCCCCATCTCAAAAAACAATTTTGTAGTAAAAACAAAATTTCCATTTTTTACCCTCTTTCTGACTGTTTTTGCCACTGTACGCTATAGTTTAAAAGTTTAGGGTCAGTCATTTTTTTAAATAAATAAATTAATACTTTTATTTAATGATGCTCGATATATCGGCCACCCGGTATTGGCCGATATATGTTAATTTTTTAATGTTATCGTTATCAGACCGATAAGATAATTTGGCTGATATCCTAAAGCCGATAAATAATGGATTATTACCTTCAGCTGAGACACTTCTGATGCGCACTGTTCAACATGATGGTTTTGGATTGCTTGAAATATGATTGAAATCACTTCAAAAAGGAAAATATGGTTAAGCGCAGTGCAAATCTATCATATAAGCTATTTAAAATTATAATGAGAACATTATAATTGTGTGCTTGGGTTATGGATTTTAATGGTCAGACTTTTGTTTTTGTAATCAGGCTCTTGAAAATTATAAAAAAAACTTGGATTTAGATTTTTCAACCAATATATCGGTTATCGGCTTTCAAATACAAAGAATTATCGGTTATCGGTAACGGATTTTTTTTTTATATCGATATATCCCTACTTTTATTCACCAAGGATGCATTAAAATGATCAGAAGTGACTGAATTATAACATTACACGAATTTCTATTTCAAATAAATGTTGTTCTTTTGAACTTTCTATGCATGAATGATTTCTGAAAAATGATGCATCACGTTTTCCACAAAAATATAAAGCAGCACAACTGTTTTCAACATTGATAATGATAAAATGTTTCTTGAGCATCAAATCAGCATATTAGAATGATTTTTGAAGGATCATGTGACTGAAAACTGGAGTAATGAGACTGAAAATTCAGCTTTGCATCACAGGAACACATTTTCACAATATGTTCTTGCTGTATTTTTGATCAAATAAATGCAGCCTTGAGCATAAGAGACTTCTCTCAAAAACAATTAAAATAACCCAACCCAAATTTTTAAATGGTAGTGTACCTTTAATAGTTCTATGTATATGGCCTTTGTTGTGAGTGACAGACCTCTTTGCCAGTTAAATTAGTGAACACAGGGCTCATGGATTTTGCTGGTTAAAAAGGCCCCGTTAGCTCTTTTAGTTTTCTGTGGCATATCTACTAAAAAGGAGGGAAAAATGTGAATTTTTCACATGGGTATTTTCATAAGGGGTCAGTGACAGAGCTGCCGCATCTGTACGCGTCCTGTCAGTTTTAAAAGCTGGTCATAATCTACACTGACAGCCACTTTTCTTCACTGTGACTTGAGTGGTACAAAAAGCTTGAATGTTTGTCATGCAACACTTCCTTCTACTAGAAACCACTTGAACTGTCCTGTCTGGTGACTTGAGTTATTTCAGTGCATTGGAGCTGCATTTTTATGGTGGAGTCTGATACTTAGAGGGGAAATTCTTGGTAAAATTGTGCACCTAAAATTTTACTTTGAAAAAGATCAAGGGATATTTGATTCTTCACTATATGTCTTCTTTAATGCAAATAAAACTTCAGTGTACTATAGCTTAAAGGGAGAGTTCACCCTAAAATTAACATTAAGTCATCATTTACTCACTCTGGTGTTGTTGTAAGGCTTTATAAACCACAAAAGAAGAAGTTTTTTTTCATGTCGCGTTTTTGTTGATCATGATTTCTCACAACTTGTGTGTATTTTCTGGGCGCTAACGAACTAGCACGTCGTATAGCCGTGCACAGGTCAGGATTTTCATTAAATAATACATCAAATTTCATACTGTATACCCCCCAGAACACTTAGAATAGATGGCATGCGTAACGTGGGATCTTACTGTGATACTTTCGTTCCTTTTTAAAAAGCTATTCATGATCACGAGGGGTCATTTTTTTTTATTTTGTGGTCCATAAAAGTAAGAAGGGTATACGGAGTTAGAGCAACACCAGGGTGAGTACATGATGACTTAATTTTCATTTTAGGTTGAATTATCCCATTATCTTTCCGAACTGACAACTCCCCAAGACCACTTATTGAAATGGCATTAGAATTAGCCCATAATCGCTCACATGTCAGTGATTACTGTCTGGTCTGATTTTAGCAGTTTGTGTAGCACATTTTTAGCACAGATTGTTTTGTGAACCTTTTGTGCATTGACCTCTTAATGGTACATACACCTGTTATGGTTTTTGGAATGATTGCCTATTATATATTTTTTACATTCACTGTTTGAGGATGAACACCTTGATTATAGCCTTGAGTTTTCTTCCGGGAAAGTACGTCGCAATATTCCTCATTTAAATAATTCCCGTTAAGGGCACTTAAAAAACGTGTGAGGCCTGGTTGAGTTGCGTTAGTAGTGTGTTGAAACTCGCGGTTATGGTAAGGGGCATGACTTTTCCGAAACACACTCGAAGAAGTGACCAATCACAACACCCTGGTCCAACCGACCAATCAGAGCACATTGCACTCTGTGTCCAGATTTTTAAAAATTTTTTTTATAAAAACTAGTTCTCTACGGTAATTTCAAGCTTGAATAGCAGAGCCTCAGAAACTACACCTCTAAAAGATTAAAGAGGGAAGGAAAGACTCAGCGATTTATAATGTTTTAGGGGTTAATTAAAGGGTTGGATTGTCCCTGTTTGTCTTGACACAAGGATTTCATGTTCATTTCCTGCTGCTTAAATGTAACACAGTCTCCATTTCCTGTCCCCTAGTGTCCAATAAACAGACATTATGACAAAGACATTTCAGTGCCATTAGTCAATATCTGCCACGGATAAAATCTAAGTGTCCGATGGCTCACTGTCATTGCAATAACCAATAAGGCATCTGTAAAATCATATTCTGAGTGGTGTACTGATACTAATGTGTTAATGCCCAGCTGTGATTATGTTTCTTTAACTACATGTACTTTTAAGTCCCAGGGTTGATATTTATTTTAGATTATAATTTTTTTTGACCCTTGTTCCAGACACAGACTTTCAATCTTAATATAGGAAAATAAATCATATTCAACATTTTGTAGATTTTTAAAAATATTTTATAAATACAAATTGTGACAAAATTTGTATAATTATTTATATGATTTGTGTTTATTGTGTGGAAATGATTTATATGAAGTTTTTGTAAGGGTAAATATCACTTGTGTACTGATATATTGTGCATCATTTCCAATCAGACAGTAATTTTTTCATATTATGCTTTAAATTATTACTTTGAAAAGTATATTTGATCAAATTGTGTTTTAGCATACATATAATGCTAGCTATTAGCAAGGCAAAAGAGTTGACCATTTTATTTCAAAAATATTTAAAATATAATCTCCACCACAATATGAACATAATATGAATTTGATACATTTAAGATATGGTGGAAATTATGTATGTATGTCCACATTTACACATTGTAAGTGGACAAATGACAAAAGCTTTTTTAATGTATGAGAAGATTTATTTTCTAACAGGCCAAAAGTGGCCATAGTTGCAGAAACACCCATGCATAGACTGATATATTGGATGAGAAAATGCCAGAAACATTTGAGCATTTCTTTCAGCTTTAAAAACACTCCGTCAAGTCCAGTCTGCCAGGAAATTCTGCGATCAGAGTTAAAGGTCATCACAGAGAGGATGTGTGGCTGAAGATGGCAGATGTCCAATTTTCCGGCCCGGTTCGCCCATTTAGCGGTGTCTTCATGACTGCCAAGGAGTGATGCAAGGCGAGGAGCATCCGCACATAATCAAGGCATTGATCGCACTGGGGCTGTTTGAACATTTCCTCCACACCTCCAGTGGTCATGCAGACTAGACCATCACACTGAAGAACAGAAAATGCTTTTCAGCTCCATCTTTTTAATGTCAGATTGAAGCCAAAGAACTGTGTTATTCTGACAAATTACAGGATTTTTTGATAAAATCCTTAGGTCTATTTAATGCCCTTGATTTTTCTGTATATTTTAAATATGTATACTGTATGCAACGCTGTATATAATAAAGCATTAAGTGCTAAAAGCTGAAGTATTTTTTGCATGCTAGTGTATTAATCTCACTATTTATACATGATATATGCATATTGGGCACAGAATGTAAATTTTCTGTATGCATAGAGCTGTCGGATGGCAAATCGTGCAGTATAACCAAGAACTGCACATAATAATATATCCCACAATGCAATGTGCTTAAACTCCCATTCCCAGTGCAACAAATGAACCAGAAAATTAAAACGCCAACAGCTTTATTTTGACTCATTTGACTGCCAAAAAAGACATTTTAAATTGATTTACAAATACACTTTATTTGGGAAGTAATTTGGCATGTTGTCAAAACATAGCGTAATATTATATTTAAATATATATTTATTATTTCATACATTTAAATGTTATTATAAATAGGTAACACTTCAATAAGGTCTCATTTGTCAACATTAGTTGCATTAACATGAACTAACAATGAGCAATACATTATTTATTAATTTTGTTAATGTTAGTTAATAAAAATAAAGTTGTACATTTTGTCCTTGTTAGTTCACAGTGCAATAACTAATTAGCAATACAACTTTGGATTTTCACAATGTATTAGTGAATGTCTCAACAAGTGTCTTGTTTCTCGGGTTAACTAGTTCTCACATGCTTACATCACTTATATCATGTCATGCACTGAAAGACCTGAGGAACTTCTCAATGCATACTGCTCTTTGTCATTTTTTGATTCTGTATTCTGATGTTTACTCTCAGCCCTGAGAGTTTTCCCAAGATGCACTTGGCATGCGCAGACACCTTTTAGCATGCAGGGTGAGCGCTCCAGACTCTGCTAGCCGCGTCCCAGCAGAGCAGCAAAGCTAAGCTAAGCTAAGCAGAGCAGGGCCGTGATCGTGGCTTCATCTCTGGGCAGAAGCGTTGACTTGTGGGAACTCATTAGCCCACCTGGCAAACCTTAAACTACATTATTATTCTTCTGTGGTTTTCTCCTTATCCCTGACGCCTCTGATGGAATGGGTCCATATACTCCCATCACTGGTTAATGTGGTTTAGGCTTGACTAACTGGGTCAGGCTTCAGGAGCCACAGCTAAAGACCTTCATCTGTTCTCAGGAGTAAATGTGAAACAGTCCCTGAAGGCACAGATTAAGAGAATAACACTGAAACCTAGAAAGCTGGGAAAAAGAGAAGAAAAGGGCTGAAGAGAAAGTGAGAGGGAAGATTAAAGAAAACATGTAATGATGTTCAGAACAAAACCTTTTCTGCAGTTCGAGGTTTATTGTGCTTCGATCCGTCTTCAAATTTGGCATAATAGTTTTGTAGTGACAAATTGCTTGCATTTGTTTGGCTAAAAGTGTATTTTAAATGATTAAATATATATATATATATATTACCATTCATTGGGATTTGACTGGCTCAGAACGAGGGGAACAGGCTATAAAAGGACTGGCTACTGCTTGATTATGTGAGCAGAAAGTTAGAGTTTGAGAAAATATATTTAAATGAAATATTATGACTGTATTATAGAATAATGTGCATCATTATTTTTCATTAATCAGGTTAGAGACCAGAGACATTTATCAATAAATGTAATGCGGCCCAAACATTGTGTGTGCGTGCGTGCGTGCGTGTGTGTGTGTGTGTGTGTGTGTGTGTGTGTGTGTGTGTGTGTGTGTGTGTGTGTGTGTGTTCATCCTGCCTGTCTGTACCCGTTGGAAATCTAGTTATAGTAAAAGTTTGTCTTGGAACTTTTTGCCTTCTTCTTCTTCTTCTTCTTCTTCTTCTTCTTCTTCTTCTTCTTCTTCTTCTTCTTCTTCTTCTTCTTCTTCTTCTTCTTCTTCTTCTTCTTCTTCTTCTTCTTCTTCTTCTTCTTCTTCTTCTTCTTCTTCTTCTTCTTCTGCCTGCACCACACCGTGACACATACATTTCCAGAACAGAAATCTCAACATTTGATAAAGCTTGTTTCATTTTCTTGACATATTACAGTAAGGTTTTTACATAGGGGATTTTGGATATCTCCATAAATCAGAAATGATTGTCAACAGCCAGACCAATTCACCATGTTATTAAGAAAAAAATGTTATACAAATGTTATAAAATTATATATCATATTTTCATAATAAATGTTTGAATATTAATTCTGTCTAAACCTTCAGAATAAACCAGTAAAGTAGAGGTTTGTTGCTCAGTGCATGAGAAAATAACTCATTTTGTGGAAACAGCCATTAAAAATATGTATTGTTTGAAATATACAAATGCAAATATAAAGTGTAATATAATAAACACTTAAATGTGTATTTTGGATATTTTCTTTATACTAGTCTGAAAGAAGACATGTTTAATACTGTAAAATACTGTAGCCCATATCCCAATAATTTTTTTTTAAATCTGTGCATGAAATAAACAAACAAAAACCAAACATCTGTTTTGTCTGTAGTGTCTGGCATTAATATGTATAGAGGTGACTATAACTATAAGCCATTCTTTGGTTGATTTGCCTATTGAATTTGGGCTGAATTCTAATTTGACTTATAGTGGGAAACCTGTTTGAAAACAGTTATTATTTTTGCAGTTCCACTTGGCAATGCAAAGCGCAGAATTTCACACTTGACCTTTAAAGAACGAAATTGTTAAATGAAGCGTAACAAGTGAGCGCGGCGTTCGCCCCTCACCCTCTCAGGCTTGTTCCGCTTCGACATGAATAGACGTGTTTGTGAGGAAGCGATCCTGTGAAATATCAGCCTTCTCCTTGTGGGGTCATGAATGTGGGAACAAAGAGAGATTCTGTGTATGTGAGGAAGAGGATGTCATCGCACATAAGACCCCATCAGTTATGCACATTTTTAGGCTGGAGAACATTCAGGGATCCAAAACTCACGCTATTGGTTGAATGGTTTATAATTGACTTTGCATATTAAGATGGGATAGGAAAAACATATGCATTATACCTTTAAAAATTGAGGTTATTGATGCAGTTATGTGTATATGTATAAAAATATACAGTATATTAATTATATAAATTGCTATTATCTTAAAAACATTCATTTTATTAACATTGATTGGAGATCATCAAATACGTCATGATTTGCATAAATCAAAGCAGTGTTAGCTGCTATATTTCACCTATAGAAATGCAGTTTCCCTGATGTGTGCCGTTGTGGACTTGTGCGTGTTGTAGCCGCTGAAGGAAATGCTTGTGTTTGGATTAAATATGCAACTGTTGTAGCAGGTATAGAGAGATGAAGGTCTCCGCCAGCAGAGACGCCTTTTCATATCTGACAGCTCAGTGCCAGATAAGGATTCATGGGATATTGAAGGACTGCAGGGTTTGTTTTAGGCTCAAAGCCGGTGTGTTTGGCCTGACAACTGTGTGTTTATCATGCATGGAGTCACTGATCATGGATGTATCCTTTGCCTTGAAATGTAACTTCCTGTTTGATGAAAGTGTTGGTTGCTGGCAGATTTCTTTGCTGGAAGACAGATTTAATGGAGCTTTTTTTCCTACCTCATAAATTTACTGCCTTCTTAGGGGAATGATGTATGTGTTAACTCGCAGGTTTTCAAAGGTTCTGCTAACTTGGAGCAAGTATAATAAATTGTACACATCCTATCAGGAGTTTTTATTAGAGACATTTTCTTGTGTATAGTTGCAAATTCAGTTATTTTGACAAAATGCCAAGGGCTGTGCACCTCTCAGCATGCGTTCCCTCCTTTCTGCTTCATCTTCAATAGCGCTCCCGCTAGACCGGAGAACTGCCGGTCGATCCTCCGCTGGATGATGCCCCTTTGGAGATGGGAAAGTGGCTGCACTCCAAAGCCTACAGAGATTTTGAAGAATGATTATACCTGGACTGCTGGATGACCTGCGGCCATATAATTCCCATCTGAGCTGACGCAACTCCAGCTTCACCGCCCGTGCTCTGGCTTTTTCATTTGTTGGTGTTTTTGATAAATAATGCAACCTCACCTATCAGCATCAGAAGTCTGCAAGGCTTTCTTAGAAGAATTGAGCTGCAAGGCCAGTTAAATAGGCTTCTGTCCTGTGGCCTGCTTGATTGTGCTGGGTGTTCAATGCAGATAAAGTGTTTTTTAATGTTAGAAATCTTCTTCTATGCCAGTTTGCCAGATGACTAGTGCTGCTAGTCGCACAAAAATGACAGAAACCTATTGTAGCGCTACTGTAGTTATCGACTGGACTACTTTTATAAATATGTACATTTGTTTTAATCATTGCTTTTTTAAATGAATTGTTCTCTGTAAGTGATGAGCTAACTTAACTTAAAAAAGTAAGGAAACCCGTTGCCTTAAAGGTGCAGTGTGTAATATTTCTGAGGATCTATTGTCAGAAATGCAATATAAGATCCATAACTATGTTACCTTGCATAATGAACCGTTATGTATTTATTAGCTTAGAATGAGGCATTTATATCTCCATAACCGCGGGCGCCCCCTTCTATGGAGGTCGACATATTGTGTGGTCATGTTTCTAGCGTAGCCGACAGCGAACACACAGCGCTACAGAGCGCGTTTCCTCACTACCTTGAAAAAGAAGTTTTCAGTGGTGTATAAAGACCTTACTTAATGAACCGTTATATTTGTATTACCTAAGAATGAGCAGTTTCTGTCTACACACACCGCGGGTTCCCGATCATTGAAATGCCCCAACATGTTTCTACGGTGGCCCTAAACGGACAAACGCGTTTCGTTACTATGTTGCTTTTCGTGCGAGGAAGCAAGCTTAGTTCAGCGAATAAAACACTGACACAATGATGAACAAGTAACAATAATATTCGCAATAACATATAATTTTACTGAAGAATTAAGTAAATATAATTTCTTAATTTATCCTTGTAAAGAAACCTCATTGATGAACTGGCTACTCTCTGCTGTCTCAGACGATGACATCACTTCCTGTCGGCCACATAACTTTTGTTGGTTGCAATTCGTAACCTCACCACTAGATGCCGCTAAAAATCACTCACTGCACCTTTAAAATGAAGTAAATAAACTTCATGCATAATTGAAAAAATTATGTTAAGTGGAATTGTCAAGTTCACGTAACTTATTTTTTTTTTTTCAACTACGGATGAGGTTATTTACTTAATTATAAGACAACGGGGTTCCTCACGTTTTTTAAGTTACAGTAAGTCAACTGATCACTTGTGTTTGATTGAATGGTTAATTCATTCATTCATACAAAAGTTTGGGGTCATTTCTGCTAGGCTACATTTATTCAATCAAAAATACAGCAAAAACAGTAATAGTGTGAAATTTCACTACAATTTAAACTGTTTTCTGTTCATATATTTATTTTAATATGTAATTTATTTCTGATGTCAAAGCTGAATTTTCAGCATCATCTTCAGTCTTCAGTGTCACAAATACATTTTTAGGATTCTTTGATGAAAAAAACACCGTATTTGAAATATATATATTTTTGGGTAACAATTTAAAAGTCTTGAGTTACTTTAATGAGTTACATGTTTATACATATACACACACACACACACACACACACACACACACACAAACACACACACACACACACACACACACACACACACACACACACACACACACACACACACACACACACACACACACACACACACACACACACACACACACACACACACACACACTGCCCCTATCCCTAAACCTACCCATCACACACACACACACACACACACACACACACACACACACACACACACACACACACTGCCCCTATCCCTAAACCTACCCATCACACACACACACACACACACACACACACACACACACACACACACACACACACACACACACACACACACACACACACACACACACACACACACACACACACACACACACACACACACACACACACACTGCCCCTATCCCTAAACCTACCCATCACACACACACACACACACACACACACACACATGTTTGTTTTTGTGATTTGTGAGGACATTCCATAGACGTAATGGTTTTTATACTGGACAAACTGTATATTCTATCCCCTTACACTGCCCCTATCCCTAAACCTACCCATCACACACACACACACACACACACACACACACACACACACACACACACACACACACACACACACACACACACACACACACACACACACACACACACACACACACACACACACACACACACACACACACTGCCCCTTCCCTATACCTACCCATCACACACACACACACACACACACACTGCCCCTTCCCTAAACCTACCCATCACACACACACACACACACACACACACACACACACACACACACACACACACACACACACACACACACACACACACACACACACACACACACACACACACACACACACACACACACTGCCCCATCCCTAAACCTACCCATCACACACACACACACACACACACACACACACACACACACACACACACACACACACACACACACACACACACACACACACACACACACACACACACACACACACACTGCCCCTATCCCTAAACCTACCCATCACACCCACACACACACACACACACACACACACATATTCATCTTGAAATAGATTGGACATTAAGACATGAAGAGCTGTATAACAATTATTTACATTACAATCTTTGCTACACATTTAAAAATGAATAACATGCAAGTGTGCCACACACATGAGTGAATAATGATAGACTATTCATTTGTGAGTAAACTGTTTTATGTGTGCACAGTCATGAGCATATATTATGTGTTAGTCCACATGGAGTAATTGGTTTGCGTGTGTGCATTGAGACTGCCAAGCGTTAAAGCAGACTGGATGTGTAAGGAGTGTGTGGATCTGCTTATCTCATGACCCTCTCTGGGAAGACGGTTTCACACAGCCACTGAAGCAGGAAATGTGCTGTAACAGAGAACAGTGATTGCAGCTTGTATCCGGATTGTACCTGAATGCAACTTTCTGAAGGCATATATCAGTTCAGTGTAAGTCGAGTTTGAGCCTATGAAACAGTACAATCAGGCCACCCTTCTCTTAGATGAGAACTATACGTGGATTTGAATAATTCATGAGAGCGGTATGCCTGAGTAACTCCTTATTACCTTGTAAGAGCAGGTAAATTATTCATAAAATGAACATCTTGGATTATATTTCACAAAAAGATGAAATAAGGTTTGCGATTTAGTGTCCTGTGAAATAGATTTCAGGTTAGGATGTACCCGTCGTGCTCATCGATATTCTTATCAGCTCGGAGCAGCTTCTTACTCTATGACGATAAGAAAATAAATGAAGCCGCAGAAATTCTGGAGCATCACTTTTGTTCATTCACGTACAGAGATTCTCAATCTTTCTTTTCAGAAGGGTTGTCTTTATCATAACCAGTGGCTTTTGGGGACTGAGGTAATTACTCGTCTTTTAGAGAGAGTTGGAGAGGATGCACCCTACAGAAAGATTGAATTGTATTGAATTCTTGGTCACACTTTATATTAGTGTACAATTCTCACTAAAAATTAACTATTAACTATGGCTTTTGCCTCAATAAACTCCTAATTACTGCTTATTAATAGTTTAGTAAGTAGTTGTTTAGTTTAGGTATTGGGTATAGGATTAAAGGGATGTAGAATATGGTAATGCAGAATAAGGCATTAATATGTGCTTTATAAGTACTAATAAACAGCCAATATC
Organism: Siphateles boraxobius; assembly: GCF_051911475.1. Lineage (NCBI taxonomy): Eukaryota > Metazoa > Chordata > Actinopteri > Cypriniformes > Leuciscidae > Siphateles > Siphateles boraxobius. Next base: position 63,910 of record NW_027508824.1, on the reverse strand, counting down.
CTAGTAATATGAATGCTAATACGCAACTAGTTAATAGTGAGAAGTGGACCCTAAACTAAAGTGTTACCGAATTCTTTAGTGCCTGACACTTTTGATCTCAATGGTACTTTTGTGACAGCCTACTCGACCCAATTAAGTAATCAAGAAAAGTGTAAATTGTATAATTTTGAATCTATTTGTGTCTTAAATTTTTTGCACCACTGTTTTCATTGCTGGACCGAGGCCAATGAGATTTACGTAGTGATTTGGATGTGTAGCCTATATTTTATAATTTCTTTTAAATGGAATGTTTATTGGTTTTTAACTGAAAATAACATACAAATGAACACATATCTACATTATGTATAAAAAATAAGCAAACAGTGACATGTTAAACAGCCGCTCACATAGAAGAGAGAATGTGAGAACAAAACAGTGAGGAATTAACTATTTTATTTCATTATATTGTAATTAAAGGGATAGTTCACCCAAAAATGAAAATTCTGTCATCATTTTACACACCCTCAAGTTGTTCCAAACCAGTATGACTTTCTTTCTTTCTATCTAAAGAAGAAACTTTAAAGAATGTCTAAAAACCAAACAGTTAACTATAACCATTGGCTTCCATAGTATTTCTTTATCTTTTTCTTTTTTATACATACAATGGAAGTCAATGGGGCTCATCAAAAGTTTGGTTTCAGATATTCTTCTAAATATTTCCTTTGTGTTCAGCAGAAGAAAGAAAGTCATACAGGTTTGGAACAACTTGAGGATGAGTAAATGATTGCAGAATTTAATTTTTTTTGGTGAACTATTCCTTTAATAAGAAAAAAATAAGAAAGAATTGTGCAGCTCTATTTGGCTGATTTTGATAGAACTGTGCATTTAGTCAGTCACTGATTTGTCTTGGATGTTTCTCATTAACCTTTCCATCAAACCTTATGTTTTTTAAGGGGCATTTACCATTACGTTTTATTTGCATGATGTTCATTAGTAGTACTTCACATGGAGAACCCCACAGGAGTTTCTGCATTCGCTATGAAAGAATGATGTCACACACTAATGAACATCTATTTGATTAGTAAATGATAGTATCTGTTGCAGATAGTGAATGTATAATTAATTAGGTCATGATGATGCTAATCTTGAAGGTAATTGCTGGGATTTCCATGCTAATTTAGGTAGTAATCATATTCAAACCTAATCAGTATGAACAGATTGAAGAAATGATTCACATAAAAATGAACAATTTGTCATTATTTACTCAAGCTTATGCCATTCCGAACTCCTATGATTGTAAAAACATTCCACCTTAAAAATGAAAAATGTCATTATTTACGCACGCTCATGTAATTCCTAACCTGTATGGTTTGGTTTCTTTGTTGGAGAAGTTTTGAAGAATGTACTTTTGTCAGTTTTCACTATCCTGTCTCAAAATCATGAGCACTATGAAAGTTACTTAAGGAGTTTTGTTCCAGTAATGCATAAACTAAAAGTTGATGGAAGTGTCAGCTAATTTACCAGTTTGAATTTGATGAATCTGCATACTGCAACTGCTAAACAATTCCTAGTTGTACAATGTCACTTTTATTCATCAGTATGCCATGTGATGGTACCAATTAAGTAGTCGTGCGGCTTGCTGAGGGTTTCTGATTGACAACGAAGCTGTGATCACTAGTCATTTTTTGTGCCATTTGACAGGCATCTCAGTGGGACGTACGTTAATGGTTGAATAAAAGTTTTATGTGCTTGTCTGCTGTCTTCTGCTCTTGGTCATGACACCTCATCTTGGTTCGCAGCCAAGTATTGCTGTCTTTTAGACCTCTAATTAAGTTTGATGAAGCACTGCGGCATCCCATTATACTTCAAGTCTCATGCTTTAACCATCTTTTTCCCATCAGGCTGATATGAAAGTTATGATTTAACTTTTGTTTTTAGAGTGCCTGCCAATATCTGTCTTCTTTGAAACTGACTGCATTCTAATTTGCAAACTATCTGTATGTTATAATATGCAAGATAAGGATCATCGTGTCTCAAATCATAGTAAGTTAAAAAAATAGAATGTCAAAACTGACAAGGATCACTAATTAAACTGAAGTTTCGAAACATGTATTCAAGCCAGCAGTCATATATCCCCCTGTAGCCAAGACTGGTTCCCACTGAAGATAAGCAGGGCTGAGGCTGGTCAGTGTCTGGATTGGAGACTCCTGGGAAAACCAGGTTTCTGCTGGAAGAGGCGTTAGTGAGGCCAGCAGGGGGCGCTCACCCTGTGCTCTGTGTGGGTCCTGACGCCCCAGTGTAGTGACGGGGACACTATACTGTCAAAGAGCACCGTCCTTCGGATGAGACGTTAAACTGAGGTCCTGACTCTCTGTGGTCATTAGAAATCCCAGGATGTCCTTCGGAAAAGAGTAGGGGTGTAACCCCGGTGTCCTGGCCACATTTGCCCCTTGGCCTCTGTCCATCATGGCCTCCTAATCATCCATGTATACTGATTGGCTTCATCACTGTCTCCAGAGCTCCCGGAAGTTAACAAAGAGGAGGAAAATCCGGCAAACAGCTTTTCACTATGGAGAGACGACTGCGTGGGCTGATTGTATCCTTGGTCATAGTGTATTATATAGTTTGTCTACACCACTTTAGGCAAACAATAACGTTTGAGAATGAAGCGAGAATGCGGCTTGAAAATAATGTTTTAATGCACTGCACGCAGTGAAGGAGCATCGCAAGTCACTTCAGGAGGAGGCGTTTGAACTCCACGTTTTTCCGCGAGCTGCCATGCTAGTGCAAACCGTCAACAATCATTAGTCCTCATCGCATAATGCACAGCGCAGCTGACTACCGCAGCTGGTTTAGTCCAAAAATGCGCAGTTCTTTGGCAGTTGGGTCTGTTGGAGGTCGGATCATGTTCTCAACACAAACGAACTGCTCCGGAGTTTGTTTGAAAGCGTACCGAGACCACCTCGTCGAGGAGTTACGGTACGCTTGTTTGGTCCACTTTTGGTGCGCACCCGAGTGCGATTGCTGCTTTCACACCCGCCCAAACGAAGCGGGTTTGGAACGACATGAGGGTGAGTAATGGAAGAAAATGTTTAGATTTGGAAGAGATGAGTTTTCAGCTGCTACTTGAAAATTTGTCAGGAGTTCGGCTGTCCAAATAGGATTGGGAAGATCATTTCCAGCAAGGAAAAGTAAAAAAAAAAGTTCTTGACAATGATTTTGTGCGTCTCTGTGATGTTACCATGAGGCGCTGATCAGTTACCGACTGCAGGTTCCTGGAGGGCATGTAAACTCGTAAGAGCGAAAGGAGGCAAGAAGGGGGCAGAGCTCATGGCCGTCTTGTAGGCAAGCCCCAATGTCTTGAACTTGATGTGAAGCCAGTGCAAAGAGATAAACTGCGGTGTGACATGGGCTCTTTTAGGTTTGTTGAAGACCAGCGTTCTGAATCAATTGAAGAGGTTTGATTGCACATGTTGGAAATCTAGCCAGGTGGGCATTGCATTTGCCCAGACAAGGACCTGTACGAGAAGTTGCTCAGTAATTCTTCCCTGATGCTCTGCAGGGCAAACCTGCATGATTGGTGGTCTTTAAAGGTCAGCTGGTCATCAAAAATCACCCCAAGATTCCTGGCCGAACTCGATTAGATCATTGTTGCTGAACTACTGCTGTGAAATGTTGAAAAGTGACAGGAAACACAAGAAGCTCTGCCTTTGCTGAGTTGCAGGTGATGTTCTTTTATCCATGCCAAGATGTCCGCCAGGCAGTCGGTGATTCATTGAGCTACTGTGGGGTCGTCTTGTTGAAGTGGAAAGTAGAGTTGTGTTTCATCACTATAGCAATGGTAGGATAAACCATGTGCCTATATAATGGGTCCCAGTCATGTAGTGTAAATGGAGAAGTGGAGGGGCTCAAGAACTGATCCCTAATATTACAAATAAACCATAGCGCTATGGAAGATGGTTAAGATTTTCTTTTGTCTTTCATTCACTTGTCACTTATAACTATTTACAATTTTTAACTGTATGGAATAATAAATCTGTTTTTTGGCAACCAAATTGGCAACCAGTGACTGATTTAAAACATGAGTACCAAACTCAACTTCTTCATTGTTTGCAAATTGATTGGCACTTTTTCTCTAGAAGAACTACAAAATGGTAGAGAGAAGCTTGTATATTTCAAGAAACATATTTGAAAGCATCCGCTCTGCTTGAGTTATGACCCTGTGAGTGTGAATGGAGACAGTGGGTATTTGTGTGCTGCGGCATATGAAGGATGATTTATTTCGTGACTACAGCTCTGTACTGAGTGAAGTGACCATTGAGTTCTGGCAGCGTGGTTGGATCTCACAATGGATCTCTGCTACCCAGTTTGCCAACTGAACACAGGCCATGTTGTATTCTGCTTTCTGAAATGTGGGAGTGGGATTTTGGGAGGGAATGGTCAGGTTTCTTTTGTCGGAAGTGAGATATGCTCTATTGTGCAGTGTTTAAAGTCAGTACGAGGTGAAAATTGACCTATTTTTGTGGTATTGGATAATGCTATTTGGTCATTGTGTTAGCTACCTCTAATTCATGCTGGCTCCTTTCTAGTATGCGACGTCCACTTGTGCCATTCAAATCAGCATCCAATAGATAAAAGTATGTCCTGTCTTACGTAAAATAAGTCAAATTACAGTAAAATGAGTCACAAAGGTCAGTATGATTTTGATTCTTTTAAAGGGTTAATCTCTTGAGTCTGTTAAAAACTATTGGTTGTATTCTGGTATAATCTCAGTGTGAGGTGCTTATGAAAATATTAAAGACTTCAAAATAACATTTTTGCATTTATGTAAAATATTTTTCTCACTGAAGTTTTATGAATATTTTGGGTTTCACCCGGGTAGTCTTACCTGAACCTTACCTAACTGAAATTTTTCTAACAGTGTTATTTATTTTCTTTATGATTGGTATCTCACAATAAAGAGCCTCTTGACCTTCTCATGTCCTTGAAAGATGTTACCTGATTTAGAAAAGACAGTATCAGCACAAAAGTCAATCTATCTCAAGTTTGTTTACTTGTAATCAACATGCTAGATGCAGGACATTTAAACCTGACCTTTAACCTGCAAAAAGTGAGGTGTTTTTGCATTTGCATCTAATTTTAAACCTAACTGTATCATCAGGTGGTAATACAGAGTTTAACAGGTTAATTATAAAGCCAATGATGAGATTTGGGGTCAGTTCAGATAGAAACAGCTCAGTTTTGTTTCTATCCGGGCAACATTTATCTGTGCAAATGCGAATAGAGTGATCTCTTTCCTTTGGGACATGACCTAGTTCTCATTAAACTATTGTTTATTTAACACCATTAGATCTATCTTCTCGATTGTGTGTGTTTCAGTCGAGCACCTGTGAGAAGTATGACAGGACGATAACAGAGACTTTTGATGATTCTCTGTCACATGTGTCAAACTCTGCACCTGTCCAAAACACCTGTGTGCAGTTTCTTGGGCTGTGTCCGAAATCGCCCCCATACCTTTAATAGGGCACTATTTGAGGGGACAGCTATTTGTAGTTGTGTAGTGGACGTTATCGAGTGCACACATTCAATCCCACAATGCACTGTGATAGCGAGGTTTATGCTTAGTTTTTCCGGGTTAGTTGTGGTTTGGTAAGCTATATATAACTTGATGTTCATTAAAATGTAATTAATCAAGTTTCATGTTGGCTGTACAGCAGTCAGCTGGTGCTCAAACCATGTTTGATCAAATAAGGAGCATAGTTCCAAAACTGTTTGAAAGTTTTTTTATTTTATTTCTCAGTGTAACACTGACATTGCTTTTCCATACAATGGGAGTTCAGTCACCAACATATTTGGGTAAAAAAGGGAAAAAAATAGCACAAAAAGCATTTAAGAACCACACATGTTGTCCATATAATTCTTGCCCTTTGCTTTAGCTCCTATTTTCAGTGAAAATGAAAACACAGATATCTAGCTTGTCATCTTATAAAGCTATCTTGTAATGAGGACTTTTAATATAGTTCATAGCTGGACTACTACTTTTATGACATGTTGGCAGTAAGTCACCATTGTTCAATAAAATATTGAGCTTATCAATACAAATATTCACAATAATTCCTCAGATTAATAGTTCATTATAATTGGTGCATTGCGGACGTTTTTAGTGTAGAATCTATAACGATGTGCAAGGTGTACATACACTACCGTTCAAAAGTGAAATTGATCAAAAGTGACTGAAAAGACTTTTATGTTGCAAAAGTAAATAATTTTTAACTTACAAAATACATGTTTCTTGAGCATCAAATCAGCATATGATTTCTCAAGGATCATGTGACACTGAAGACTGGAGTAATGATGCTGAAAATTCATCACAGGAATAAATACCATTTTAAATATATTCAAATAGAAAAGAGTTATTTTAAATTGTAATAATATTTTACAATGTTACAGTTTCTATTGTATTTTTGATCAAATAAATGCAGCCTTGGTGAGCATAAGAGGATTTAAAAATCTTTCCGACCCCAAACTTCTGACCGGTAGTTTATATCAGCTCATCGACTACACAACACGGCTCATTCATTCAGATTTCAGTGATTTTTCAGAGTCTGAACTATCCGTTTCAAAGAGACTCAGATCATTGTAATCTGTTCAGCTGCTGTGTGTGGCAGAATGTTCTGTCGAGAACGACTGATTTGATGTTCCAGGTTGAGAGAGTGTCTCATCCCAGACTTTTCAATGTGGGAATCAAAGTCGTGGACGCTTTACCTCATGGTGACTAAACCCTTGAGTAAAACCCCTCTGTGAGACCAATCCCAAACCCCAAGCACAGCGAGAGTATTAGATGAAAGAACTTCCCTTCCTTTGAGAAAGAATTCACTTTTGTGCTCTTCCTAATCCCTCTTCGAATTAGTTAAATGAAGCATGGGCTCTCTGATACATATAGCAAAGCGGGGCCAGCCGGGGTTACGGAGACCCCACAGGGAGTCTGTTCTTGGTGAAAAATAACTTGTAAAACTCTCAAGAAATTGTGTTTAGGGCTGATTTCTAGAAGCAGAACTCGGCCATTAGATCCTTAATTGCATCTGTTGCAGATTACACTTACACTATAGCATCTGCTTACAGACAGGGGAAATTAATACAATAGAGGGGAATCCATACAGAGCAGGAAAAAATGGCATTACGATGTGGTTTGTAGTTTGTGCTTATCTAAAGCTGAGGACACCGAACGAATGTAATAATGAATGTAATTTGATACTTACAACTGATCATGCACAAACGAGACAGTTGCGTTCAGTCGGTGTTCACAGTTGGTGTTTAAAATGAATGCAAGAATGCATTAAATTGACCAAAAGTGACAGTAAAGACTTTTACAAAAACATTCTATTTTTCAAAAAACTCCTGAAAGAAAATGATCACAGTTTCCACAAACATATGAAGCAGCGCAACTGTTTTTTTTTAATGTCGATAATAATAAGATAATAATGATTTTTTTTCTTGAGCATCAAATCAACATATTAGATTTTTTTTTTAAGAAGTAATGATGTTTTTTTTAAGAAGTAATGATGCTGAAAATTCAACTTTAAATCACAGAAATAAATTGCACTTTAAATTATATTTAATTAGAAAACAGTTATTTAAAATCTTTTATTCTTTTACAATATTACTATTTTTACTTTATTTATTTATTATGAAGAAAACTGTATTTATAATATTGGCCATATTTAATCATGTCCTCTGACCCATTTCTCAGAAAATATTGATATTAATTCCATTTAAATTTGATTACTTAATCAGCATATCACGTATTTAATTTATTTAATTTTAATCAATTGACATCCTCAATAAAAAAAAACTGTCAATGCAAATCTATAGAAGCAGAATCCACAGAGAGATCACCTGTCAGCGAGCTTATAGATACTACTGTAGATATAAAGCTGTATCCCAGCTCAGTTTTGTTTCTATCCGGGCAACATTTATCTGTGCAAATGCGAATAGAGTGATCTCTTTCCTTTGGGACATGACCTAGTTCTCATTATTTTGTTTATTTAACACCATTAGATCTCTCTTCTCGATTGTGTGTGTTTCAGTCAAGCACCTGTGAGAAGTATGACAGGACGATAACAGAGACTTTTCATGATTCTCTGTCACATGTGTCAAACTCCGCACCTGTCCAAAACACCTGTGTGCAGTTTCTTGGGCTGTGTCCGAAATCGCCCCCATAACTTTAATAGGGCACTATTTAAGGGGACAGCTATTTGTAGTGGACGTTATCGAGTGCACACATTCAATCCCACAATGCACTGCGATAGCGAGGTTTATGCTTAGTTTTTCCGGATTAATTGTGGTTTGGTATAACTTGATGTTCATTAAAATGAAATTAAACCAAGTTTCTCGTTGGCTGTACAGCAGTCGGCTGGTGCTCAAACCATGTTTGATCAAATAAGGAGCATCACCTTGAAGTCAACATTATATAACAGTGTTCGCAATCGCAAGTCATTACACATTTCACGCATTAAATAGGAAGATATGCAAAAATATGCAGGGTGGGATATGATTTCATACATCAGGAGTTCTTTGGTTTGTGAAAAGTGACAGGTGGTTGCACAGGAAGTGTCCTTTTGTTGCAATGCCAATTTAAAAATGTCTCGTATTTAAAATAGAACGCATATTTACTTGGACAGTTGGAAATAAAACCGTAAAAACATGACATTTAAAACAAAAAGTGATTTAAATATATTTAAAATGTAGAAACACTTTTATAGTTTTTAAAAATCTAAAATCCTATATTTTTTTAGATCATGGTGTAGCAACTTCAGGCACTCCATGTACCGCTGCATATTTTTTGTTCGAGAGCCACTGCATTAGAGAATATATGATAAAAATAGTGTCTCTGTTTGTTAAACTAGCAGGGGTCTTATTTCAACAGGCGAGCTGATGCCTTGAATGGGAATGAAATGAGCTCTTGATGTATATTCACCCCTTGAGGAGAGTCTGTATAGGTCATCCCTGATCTGTATTGATCTGGACTGGAGTAATTTGGGAGAAAATGATGTTTGATAGGGCTTTCAGAGTTAGTGTGTGGAGTGTAGACCCGATGAGGAGATGCTTGAAGATGCAAGTGAGAAAAAGAAAATCAATCTTTAACAATTCTTTCTTTTATACCTGGGCAACTCAGTGTAGCTCCGTGAATAAGGTGTGTAGCGTTCTTCACTCTTTCAAAGGGTCTGTCAGAAAAGATTACCGGACAGACACCACTTTTGTCGGATTGACTTCGAAGCTTTTTTCCTTCTGTTGTTTCGGTGGAGTTTGCTGTGAGTCTTTGTTGTGAAATGAAGTCTATTGATCTGACAAAGACATCCGTTTGAGTTAACCATCATTTGATCCAAGACATTTGAAAATTAGAGCTTAGAAAGAGGTTGAAGTGGGTCTGAAGAATTAGTTTGGTCATGCATGTAAATCTATTTAATTGTGTTACATTGCTGTTTAATTGTCGTATGCTGATTTGAATATGTAATTTAATTAGTTACTTTGACTAAAATAAGTTTATATGACATATAAATTAATTAAAAATAATGTGTATAATTGCTACATTATTAAAAAATTGTCATTTTGTCAGTTAAATTTAGTCAGTAATTGAATATGACATGAAAGATTTGCCAAATTTAATGACATTTTTGTTAAAAATGGCTTTAACAGAAAAAAGTGTTAAAATGAACATTAGAAAATAAGTAACATTTACACAGCTTTAAAAAGTAAATTTCACATATATGGAATTAAGTTAAGTAAAATTAACAAAGAAAATGCTATAATACAATATAATACGTGCTATAATACAAACTTCTACTTCTACAAAATTTCTACTTAGGTTACGTAACAATACTATGTTTTAAAATTTTACTCAAAAAAAAATATAGCACTGAATTAGGCCATGGTTTTTAAGCATATGCTTTATATCTAAGTAAAAAAATACAATATTGTGTAGACAACATATCAACATAATCGAAGTAATGTGGTACTCACCCGAACACAGCTTTTATTTCTGTAAGCTTAAATTGAGGACTAATATAGAATTTACTTTGTTTTTTAAATTCTTGCCTGAACTAACTTATTCAGGTAGAAATTACATTTGTTTTTGCTGTAGTGTTTACTTCACCACAGAATGATTTTTATGCATTACGGTAGTTGAACCCATTAATAGATCTCATGTCTTCATTTGAAATTCTCTATCCTCCGATTATCCTCTTCTGATTTATCAGATGGTTAAAAATATTAGTGATGATCATGCATGGCTCTAAAATAAATTCTAGTCGTATCTCAGATGGAAATCTAATTTTATTTCCTTTTTCTGAGCAACTGTGGACCCACGAATGCAGGATGATAGATCCATTTCTTCACATCTCAATTTGTTCCAAAGATTAATAAGCCTGCATGGAAACAGGTTTCAGAAACCTTTTGATAAATTCCTCTCTTACCAGCCTCTATCTTCCTGCAGACTATCTTATAATTTTGATCTGAAGTTGTTTACTCCTCCTCACACACCTTTGTTATCTTTTTTTTTATCAGACTTGAGTGCTACAATCCTCCCAATTACCTGATTCACAGGCGCTCCAAAATATTTAAAAAAATCATCGCTGACTCTTGTGAAGTTGGTAGAACTATTTTTTTTCTGACTCTGGAATAATTCTGTTCATATCTTCAGTTAGAGCTGCCTTGTTTCAGTGCTTGTAACGGTAGCGGGCTCAAGAGAGGCAGGACATTATGGGATGTAGTCTGTGGCTCTGCCGGTGGTAAATGTTTAGTTAGTCAGTAATGTAGAGTTTGCTTCATCCTTGGCTATTGGACTGTGAAATACATTATAAAACATTGGCCTTTATATATAGTGTTTCTTGAGTAAAGAAAACACTGGACTTATTCAAAGAGCCGGTTCTTTATTTACTCTTGCATTGCAAACAAGCAGAAGGGGGCGGAGTTATGAGGTTTGACTGACAGTTTGAGGATCCAATGTTTTATGGCCCAGGAGTGCAACAAAACAGGACTCTTCTGTAACAGAAGCCAGGTTCCATTGTGCCTTAACATCTATTTTTCTGTTTGCATTAGTAGATAAATAGTTTACTTTTTTGTTTTTCTCCCCGGTTTGTCCTCATCACGTCTCTGTCCTTGAGAAGAACAGTAACAGAGTTCAACAAATACAATATGTATTCTTCCATTGTTCAGTGAACACTGTGAGTCTACAAACACAAAAGCTGCTTCGTAGTCTGAACATATCGGCTTCCTAGAGGACTGGAGTGACCAATCATTACATTTCAAACGTCATCCATCATTCTGAGCATTTATTGTGCAGACGCTTTGCAGCAGACAGTCTGGTTGCATTTATATGTTTTGAAGGTAAAGCAGGTATATGTGAAGGACAGTAAAGCATATATGAGCTTAATATAATTTTCTTTTTGTCCTTGTCACTCTTTCTCCTCCATAATGAAAAGGAGCTCCTAACAGGAACTATAAAGCAAATTCTATTCAACTCGCGGCCGGGTAATTCGTCTTGGGGCAATGTTACATAGACCAAAAAGAGAGAAAAAAAACTACATATTTCATCTTAAATACAATAGCCTTAGAGAAAAGCCAATTGGTTTCTATCTAAATGCAAATTTGTACTTTAGTGGAACTAAAGTGAGCTCATGCATGTGGGTTTTGGACCTTTCTGAGACACACAAGGCCTCAATCATGTATGACATTTCAATATTTAATCTCCAATGAATGACTGACAGGTAAATTCTTAAAGTTTCACACGGCAGAGATTTTAAATTTAAATTCGTGCTGAAATATTTGCTGCCTGCAACACTACCACTATTGTTTTGTATAAGGCTTCTTTAATATTAGCATGAAGTGATTTGATAAATTAATTTTTTGGTAACCGTTTTGCATTCATTTACTTTCAGCTCACTTATCGGTTCTTGGCTGGTTGTGAGTAGGACATTACTGAAAGAGACTATTTGTGGTTTGGTGAGTTATTAAGCTGTTAACATGTTTTATTTTAAATTTTCTTGTATTTTATTATTTTGTCTCATTATTATCTTATTTCTTATTTTATTTAAATCATGAAATTCTCTTTATTTCATATTATTTTAACTGATTTTTTTTTATTTTTTTATTTTCAATCAGTATTAAAAAATTAGCTGTTGCTGTCATTTCCGAGTGCTATAACATGGAGCTCAAAGCTTTTGCCTGCAGACTGATGTTCCTGGCAAAAGCCTGTAGTCTTTGAGAAAATTAGAAAATGGCCGCAAAAGCCCTGGGGACAGAGATGTGAGATGTTTGATATCTGCTCCATCATTTAATACTGTTATCAGGAAATTGGCCATTGCTCAATTATTGGCAGAGCCTGTGAAGTGCTGAAGAGCTAATCAGGCATTACTTTTTCTCATTCTCATAAACGAGATCACAATGCTGCATTCCTTCCATTTCACGACAAAGACGGGGTAACAAACATTGCTAGTAGACACTATTTAGGGGGACTTCAGATGTCAGTCCCCCTAAAAAAATCTGTGATTCACATATGTTGAAGACAGCGGCTTCAGTAAGCTATGTGAGGTTATTGCATTATTAAAAGACATTAAAGTTTCTCATCCATCTCATTTGAGCGCTCTCCGTTCCAGTGAAATCCCAAGATAAATGCAACCAAATAGGCCATGATTACTGAAATACATCCGCTGACAAACAGATGGCATTTTAATTTGTTCATTTATTTAACAAATGATCAGTTCAGCAAGATTTGAACTTGTGACCTCTCACACTTAAAGCAAAATTATTCCACTGAGCTCCATCAGCTCATGCTCAGATTAAAGGCTGAGATCCCTAAGACTGAAATCCTTGAATCGCCTGTGGTAAATGTTCTTGAGTTAACCTCAAGTATTCAATACTTTTCTTTCATTGATTGTTGTTCACCCGAATGCAAGAATTTCACCTGTTCATGGTCTTTGTCTTGGTGTAATTATTCTGCTATAGTTGAATATTCTTCCCTGTTAAATAGATGTTTTTTGTCTTTGTGGCGACCACAAATGTGGTACTTTCGTGAGCATCCATCTGAAATAAAATGACAAATAGAAAACTCTACAGTCTCATGCATATCCTTCACAGATACTCACACTGAAAGCCACGAGAGTGCAAATCCTCATCAAATCTACCATTTTGGATTGGGTCTTAGTCTGCAGTTAATTGTGTAAAACATAATCTTTTGTCTTTTTAATGAGGACAGCTTTTTAATGTTAATGTGGAAAAAACAACAACAAAGAAGTTTTCAGTAACCTTTTCAAAATCTCAAAGCTGTTTTATTGTCGTTAATTGCAGTGTTTGGCTCTGAAATTCTACCTTGAATAGAGAAGCACATCTAATTTATCTCTACCATTGTTTTTTGCACCACTTCTGAATCTACAGAACCACAGCACTGGAAATCATATTTTACCTGAGTAAATGAGCTTGCAGGCTGAGTTAAATATGATTAAGATGAAAAATACTGTGTATCATAAATAATAATACATTATAGAATGGCATTCGGTTTTATCCTTTGCTGACTGCACACAAAAACAAACATAGCACAAACAGTGCAGTCTGACTCACAAACTAACATGATTTGATTAATTTAATATATTGAATTTTATTCATTTAATATGTATATATATATATATATATATATATATATGGATGGATGTTATAGTTACCAGTTCGAGTCAATTCAGTGAGTTGATTCAGTTTTAATCATTCACTGAATCCATTAGAGCTGAGTTAGGTTACTGGGTTACTGAATCAATATCTCACTGATCGAACAGCAAGTCTGTGCTTTTAGTAATGTCCATCTCCAATTAATTGTTTCGTGTACTTAATGTTTGTGAACCTCGAAATCAGTGTCATTACTGTCTGATTGTTTGAAAGACAATGCATAATATATATATATATATATATATATATATATATATATATATATATATATATATATATATATACATACACAGACATATATATATATATATATATATATATATTTACTTATACTGTATATATACATATATATATATATATATATATATTTACATTTACATTTATTCATTTAGCAGACGATTTTATCCAAAGCGACAAATGAGAATAGAAGCGGTTAAACTAACAATAGGGCAACAATATGCAAGTGCTATGACCCTTCTCAGTTTAATCTAATGCAGTACATGTAATAATTATTTTTTTATTTTTTATAAATAGAAGTGAAGAGAAAGTGTTAGTATTACTGGATCAAGTGCTATATATACATATCTTGTATATATATATATATATATATATATATATATATGTACGTATACATACAGACATTTTCGATTTCTTGTAATTTTGCCGACTTTTATTTTCAGGTATCCTCTAGTCCACTTACGATTACCTAACAAAGAGCAACATTTATTTTATTATCTCTGTTGTACGACTAAGAGGATTTCTCTGAAAAGAAGGACAAAAACATTGTTTTTTTCCTGCCCTATTTCCTTTTCCGCCTTGTCGTTAACAGTGGACCAAATGCATTATGCTTCTTTTTGTTGATAATTTCTCTTTCATCTTCCAGCATGTTGTCTCTGGAAATAACCTGTATGCGTGCTTCATTCATTGCTCGTGTGGGTGCAGCGAGCACTGGCTCATTTAGTATGCACTGTGTTCACTGGGGAGCTGGATGGGGTTTTTGAAGTGAGGGCAAGTCCCCTACATTTAAGGCCAGTTGATTGACAGTTCATTCCCTCACCGGGATCCACACGCCTGCGTTTCCTGCGTTCTCTTCAGGGCTCTGATCCCACCAATTGGACTGTCACACACTCAGGCACACGAGCACACACACATACTGCACTAACAATTAAACATGCCCTGTTGCACCGGCAGCTCTGAGGTGGATTTTACTGATCTGTTCACTACACCACCTGTAACTAACCATCTGACACCACCCAGAATATGCCAACTCTGATGAACTTGATGAATTACAGGAAGCTGGTTTGTTTATCACCATGACAGCTGGTGTGATTTTATCATCACGTAAATCTGACGAGAAGGATGTGGCAGACAGCTCGCTCCATGGGAGGTCACCAGTTTTGGGAAAGTTATTTTAATACTTGCAAAGCTAAAACTACTAATTATTTTAAGTAAGGGAGGTGGTGATGGCGCAGTGGATAAGACACATGCCTTTGGTGTGAGAGACCCGGGTTCGAATCCACTGTGAGACACCAATGTGTCCCTGAGCAAGACACTTAACCTCTAGTTGCTCCAGAGGCGTGCGACCTCTGAAATATAGCAATTGTAAGTCGCTTTGGATAAAAGCGTCAAATAAGTAAAAGTACAGATGAGTTGTCCTTTTGGAAAAAAACAATCATCTACAACATTACAAGGTACTGGACCAACAAAAAGTAGCTAATTACATTTAAGTTATTTAGAGTGACAATATATTATGTTAATACATGTTAAAGCATTTTTACAAAATAAGAAGCATCATGAAAATTGCATGTTATTTCTGTCCTGAATAAGGTCAGATGTTTGCATATAGTCCACAAGAAAAATTACCCTGTTCTTTACATAGACCTACCTTTTGATTTGTAATGCAGCATGCAGTAATATGATGCCATGGGACATGTAAACTTTTGTTCACAACTGTGTTTGTGTGGAGGGTGGGAAGACTTAATTGAACAGAACATTTGAATAATTTATTAGTCAGTGTCGGCTGCAAAGATGAAGTTTAGAGAGTTTAGACGCCCCTAGAGAGAAATGCACGTTTCATAAGGATTACATAATCAGAGAATATTTGTTTTCGAATTTGAATTGTAGATATTTCAAGCTATAGACATTTAGAATATGCCTGTGAGGCAAGCATACGCTTGTAAGAGTAGCCTATGAGTTTTGTTTAATATTTGTGATGCGCTCCAGAAAGAAGTTCACTGAGACCGAGACTGGAAGCACAACCTGATTGTTTTCTATATTTTACAAAAGCATGAGTTATTTTGTTGTTGTGAGTGTACACAAGTATATTTACAATTTCGAATGATATTACTCTTATCTGTATGACCAAAAATGATGTTCTTTTTGCTGTTATCAGGAAAAAATGCCAGTGATCTCCGCATGAACATATAATGTTCGTAGCCCACAATTATCTAACATTAGAGCGAGCAGCCATGTAAAATGGCTAGCATGCTACATGTTTCAAATGAGAAGCCATATTTGATGTCAGTGAATGATAGACAAACATTTGGATTTCCTGCCCGACATATTGTAATTACCACATGGACCAGCTGTGTTAACGAACTGTCTGTATATATTTATATTAACTACCCTCATATCATTTTTGAGAAGCATAAGCTAAATATTTTGCTAAAAAAGTATGTTATATTTACAAAATATCATCAAATGTGACACATTTATTTAATGTATTTTTAACATAAGTTGTAAGTAATTTTTGTTTTACTTAAATTAGTTTTAGTTTTTAAAAAATAATTTTTAAAAATTTTTTCAGTAAGTATTTTGAGTACTTTTTTACCGCTGACATTAAGAATGATTTTTAAAGTGTAGTTAAGGTTAGTGGTGTTCTTCTACGTATTTACTTTCCAACAAAACTGCATTCTTTTCTGTACATAAAATTGGATTGTTCTATTTAAATACGCTTTCAAAAAAAAAAAAGTGTTAATTGACTGGAAACATTTAAACATGTTGCGGTTGTATATGAATTGAGTGATTTTATGCTTACAGACTCTGTGAAAGTGTGTCCTCATCTGCACCTGAATATTTTACTTTTAACAGTGTGTTATCCTTATGGCGAGATACATATTGTGCCCTCAAAATATTCATACCTTTCACTTTGTTTACATTTTCTGCGTTACTTTATTTTTTTAATGGATTAATTGAATTGTCTGCACTTGCACAATGCGAAACAAAAGGGAATACAATTGTGTATAGTTGCAAAATAAATCAACTTCTAAAGAAAGGATAACACACTTCTATATCTTTTGTTCTTGGCAATTGGCATTCAATCAAATTCTATGGCAGAAATGATTCTGTCGATTGGTAAAAGTTGTGAGAGGAAAAGCAGGATCAGGAAATGTGTGAGTCGGACTCAAACCCAGTCGCCTGATTAATCTGTCGCTAACTGCCGTGCCACAACTCCGACCTGGATCGTTATGGATAGCCATCTTGATACCTTAAACCAATTATTCTCCAAGGTTGTTGAGATTAATGCTTGGATTAATTAAAGCATTCAATATGAAGCTCAGTTATATGTGTACTAACCTTAACAATTTAACTGGTTCTATAATTTGCAGTTTACATGTGTCCATGTTGGGCAGGACTTGATTTTGTCCATGTGGAATTGATTGGATGGTTGTTTTTTAGCTATTGGTCTCATGACATGTTGTCTTGCCCTTGACCAGTAAACACCATCAGAGAAGAGAAGCCTCTGCTATAGTGAGAGGCAGTACATACTTACAGTGCAGTTTCTCTGGATCTGTGTGATATGAGACTGACTCCTGGGTTTCCATTCACAGAGAACTTCTCCTCACGCTGGCCCTCGGACAGGTCTTATCACTGCTCATCTGTGGGATTGGCCTGACCAGCAAATACCTGGCGGATGATTACCACGCCAACACCCCTGTGTTCCAGAGCTTTCTCAACTACATCCTGCTGTTCCTGGTCTACACTACCACGCTTGCAGTCAGGCAAGGTAAGGGGCGGCTCCTCGCTGGTTTCTGTGCAGTTTAATACAAATACTGTCAAATGGAAACATAACGTGAGGTTATCTGTATGACAAGGCAATGATAAGACCATGGGAACATACATGTTTTATTAAAGACTGTCAGAAAAAGGTTATTTTAAGTTTTTTTCATTAAATTTCTCTCTGACATCTTCTGGGACTCTTGCTGAAACTTTCAAAACTACTAGCCTGTTTCTACACAAAAATCAGTTAGTCAGGCTGTTTTTTTAAAGGATAAACCCAGCAAACACAGAACGTTCCCCTAACGTTTCCGAATGGTCCCATGAGGTTATTTTTTTGGGAACCAAACAAGAACGTTATAGGAACGTTCCATGTAGGTTATTTTTAGGTTCCATTTTTATAACGTAAGGAAAACGTTCCGGGAACGTTCCCCTAACGTTAAGGGAAAGTTCTAGGAACGTTCTGGGAACCAAAAACTAACGTTCCCAGAACGTTCCCAGAACGTTCCCAGAACCTAAATTTGTTTGCTGGGAAGGTCCTGCCTTTAATTCTTATTTTTTATATAAGTTATATTTATTTTATGTTTTATAATATTTGTCTTTCTCTAAGTTATTTAAAATAATATAATGATTTTGATTATGTGGAATAAAAAGATAAATTCATTATATTCTACTTTTGTAAATTTTTTCCCTGAAGTAAACATAGAATATCAGCTTGTATTTATTTGTAAATAAAAGTAAAATGATTTACATATAAATTGTATGTAAAATGTCAAATTTGTATAGACTGTACTAAGTAAGGCGCCGTTTACACGATGGCGTTTCCAACAAAAAATGGAAAACTTTATCCGTTTTGGACATTTATTTACAGAACAATGGCGTTTTGGGGGCCTGAAATCCGCTTGGGCCGTGTCCGAATCTGGGGAAAATGATTGGCGTGGCCAACGCATGGTTTAAAAGGGTTGTCCCTATTCTCTTAATGAGTAATGGGTGTGTTTTGGGCGTAACATGCAAAAAAACAATCAGAGTGTAATTTCCGCTATGGCGGATTCACTATTTAGATGGCGCAATTTGCAAACGGAAAGACTGAACCCTTCTCCAGAGTGTAAACGGACCATCTACGAGGCAAGCCGGTTTCCACCATATCTTTATATACACAATATTAATCTTTGTGATTAATACACATTACTAACACGCTCTTTAAATATAAAAAATACTGAGCCATTGACTTTAGACCAGGTAACCTCGTTTTCAGACCAGCACGCCCATGGGTGCACAAATAGGCGCAAATGCATTTGCTATTTAAACAACGTGGCGCAGGACGTGAAAATGATAACTGCGTCGGGCTGAAACTAGCAAAAAACACTGCGCCGGGTGTATGATAGGGCTCCAAGTTCTTGAAATCAATACCGTTATCGTCTCAGTGTAATCTGCAAAAACACAAATTTGTGAAAACTGTGACGTCATGCTCATGCGTATTATGTGTTCAATCTATAGGCGTGTAGTGTTTCTTTACAAAGTGACATCGCCAACTACTGGCCTGGCAGCAGAATACAGTTTTTCTTCATTACCTTGAACGGGGATCGTTTTGACAACATTGACGTCTGTACGTCTTGTGTAAATGTACCCTGAATGTGGGTATTTTTTTAATAGTACTAAATGAAACATGTAGGGGTGCATAATAAGCCTTGTCTTAATGCAGATGAGGTAATTATATGTTTCAAATCTCTAAACATTTAATGTATAGAAATCTCTAGACGGCAAGTCAGGTTAAAGGTGTCAAGCTCAAGTTTTATTCCTTAATTGTTTTTATGTTCAGCCTCTCGTCCACACAGAAAGCTTTGACACATGTTTTCTGGCATACTTTCAGCAGGCTAAGAATAGATATGGAAAAGAGTCACGTTCTGAG
This sequence comes from Siphateles boraxobius, assembly GCF_051911475.1. Lineage (NCBI taxonomy): Eukaryota > Metazoa > Chordata > Actinopteri > Cypriniformes > Leuciscidae > Siphateles > Siphateles boraxobius. The sequence continues at coordinate 44,313 of NW_027508824.1, read as the reverse complement.
CTGAGAAATATGCCAACTCGCAGTCTATTTATAATATATCACATCTTTCATCTTTTTATACAGAAATGGGGTTGTTTTAATAAGCTCCTTTTCAGACCAATAATGGATAAATCATGTTTTTGAAGACTAAACAGGACCGTTAATGATTTTCGATAACTCTTGGAATCACCGTGAGCTTTCATAATTTTATACTAGAATTAATAATAAATATTATTACCAAACTCTCAAATGTTTTTGTATAAACCTACTGAACTGTATATTTGTCTATTGGACTAGAATATTTCAATGAAAGTGCACGATTTGATGGCCATTTAACTGGTAAGTAATCATGTCATAACATAAGTGGTATGTACTGTCAATGATCAATATTGCAATATAAACTTCGGGGTGATTGTCCAAAGACTTTAGATATCCAAAGACGTTGCACTCATTTTACTATAAATGGGAGAAAGTGCAACCTGCAATATGGCAGAATAAGTAATGCCTTCTAAAGAAAAGTTTTTTTTGTCATGTTTTAAAAACAAAATTTGAGGCACTTGTTGGCAGATTTCATTGATGATTTCAAATATGAAATTGAATCATTAGTTCAGCTTTGGAGAATTAGATGTTTCCCCATTCAAAGAGTTAGGAGCTGCACTTGTATGACTGAAATAGTTTCAAAGATAGCCGCCGAGTGAAATGACTTGCCTGAAAGGGACTTTGGATATAAGACTTTCACTAATTAAAAAGTAAGTAAACAACTCAGCCACTTAGATATCACCACTTTATGTCACGTCAAAATAAAACTTGAAATGGCCTGAAAACATGATGACTGTGGGTTTATTTTAATGAGCAATCAGCTTTGGGAAATTAAAGGTATATCTTCGTGTCTGTGACAGACTGTGTTTACCAAGAATGATTGATGATACAACAATTAGTTGACTATTAAAAAAAACAGCTGAACATCAATACACAAATGAAATATATTGTTTAATTTGTTACTGCCTTTAGTTATTATTTCGGAATAAATGTAAAAATGCTTAAAACACTAACTTGATGAGATCAGTCCTCCTCTGGCCAACGAACCAACAGTGGATGATTATGATTCAGGTCATTATAGGCCAGAGGTCAGATTGGATTGGAACATTCAGAATATTAGAACGAAAAAATAGAACTAAATAGAATAAAAAATTATTATAGTTTTTTTTTGTTTTTTTTGATGTAATGTAAAGTAATGTTTATTTAATCAGACAATGTGACTATGTGAACTGGGACATGAATTCAGAACACCACTGACATAAGGCCTACAACACCAAAGTTTAGATGGCAGGTGAAGATAGATTGTTATTTTTATATATATAGTATTCTGAAAAAAATTTGATAGTTGGTAACAGATAGTATACACTGTTTGATAGATAATGATAGATAACTTTTGGGGTTTATTGGATGACTTTTCAGTACTTTTAGTAGTCATTCTGTCAAGTTTTTGTCATAATGACTCTTTTTTTGTAACTCATTATGCATCAATTTAATTGGCAAGCCTAGCAGAACTTTAATTTGAAGAATGCAAACATTGCACACAAAGACTCCGTACAAACTCATTATTTCAAGCACGTTTCTGTGATCGAGCCGTCGGGTAGACATGTCAAAACTGCCCTTGCCAAATTGGCCCACTCTCTTTGTTCTACTCCAGTGACCAAGGAGTTTTGTCTGCAGCCTCGGTAAACATGGCCACACGCTTCAGAAAGTGGGCTGGGAATGTTTGCTTTCAGAATAACGAGAGTGCAATAAGAGCAGTTGCCTGTCAGCCGTCCTGTGTCCATGAGCTCCGGCCAAACAATGATCCTCATCTTGTACAGTCCGACAACGTAGAAGCTGTCATCTTACAATAGCCTTGGTAAAAATGAAACTTGCTTTTCTCATTTCCTTCCTGACGGTCATCTCTTCTCACCTCTTCTGTGTACCTTGTAGCTGTCGTGACCCACGTGCTCCGTTCAAATTGGATTTATGCCACGTAACTGCAGTAGTGAAGAAGGACTATAGAGGGATATCAGTCTTCACTCTCTCTCTTTTCAATCACAACTACATCACTTTTTACCGATGCATGCAGGCATAATCTGGTGTCCTGTACTAATGCAGGCAGGCAGATATTAATTACTCGAGGCTAATGCTGATGGCTTGCAGAAATGTTTGAAGCGACAGTGTTTTTCTCTGCCGTGCATTAAGCCTGATTCACATTATGGCAATTCCAGAACATTATGCTCTGCTGATGATCAGAGGTAATATTAAATACACCTTCAACATTTAATACATTTAGAAAGCCTTCAGTTGCTGAGGAACAACTCATTTTTGATCCCAGTGGGTATGTCTTTTGTATTTGAAAAGAAACGTGTTTTTCTGATGCTTCTGTTTGTTTCAGATATAGTTTTCTAAGGTGTTCAGACACCAATTTCATTGTATAAATGCCCTTTTGATACAAGTAAGCTGCATTAGTATCAAGTTTGCTGATATTGAAAGAAAAAAATGAAAGAATAGCTTTTCAAAGCATGAGAGAAACGATGTATCAGAATAGCCCATTTACTTTGTGTGAGGATGCAAACCGAGTCAGAATAGCTCTTGTTCCAGTAGGACCGTGTCTGATCAGCATATGGCTTTCTCTCTCCCATTGTTTCAGGAATAGAAAACAAATGCAATTGCTTGCCAGAATTCTTCTTACCAATCTGTCGGAGCTGTGCCATGGCTGCCAAGTGAAGGCTGGCAAAGAGAAACGAGTGCGTGGTGTGATAGATTTTTCCCTAAACCTAACTACATACCTGCTACCTGGGTCTCGTCTCCAATCGACGTCCCCTAATGTCTCCAATAGACGTTTAATTCTATCTGGGTCTCGACTCCAATTGACGTCCCCTAACGTCTGGGTCTAACATCCCCCCTTCTATCTGGGTCTCAACTCCAATCGACATCCCCTATCGTCTCCAATCGACGCTTAATTCATCTGGGCCTCGACTCCAATCGACGTCCCCTAACGTCTCCAATAGACGTTTAATTCTATCTGGGCCTCGACTCCAATCGACGTCCCCTATCGTCTGCAATCGACGCTTAATTCTATCTGGGCCTCGACTCCAATCGACATCCCCTATCGTCTCCAATCGACGCTTAATTCATCTGGGCCTCGACTCCAATCGACGTCCCCTAACGTCTCCAATAGACGTTTAATTCTATCTGGGCCTCGACTCCAATCGACGTCCCCTATCGTCTGCAATCGACGCTTAATTCTATCTGGGCCTCGACTCCAATCGACGTCCCCTAATGTCTCCAATCGACGTTTAATTCTATCTGGGTCTCGACTCCAATCGATATCCCCTAACGTCTCCAATCGATGTTTAATTCTATCTGGGTCTCGACTCCAATCGACATCCCCTAACATCTCCAACAGACGTTTAATTCTATCTGGGTCTCGACTCCAATCGACGTCCCCTAACGTCTCCAATAGACGTTTTATTCTATCTGGGCCTCGACTCCAATCGACGTCACCTAACGTCTCCAATCGACGCTTAATTCTATCTGGGCCTCGACTCCAATCGACGTCCCCTAACGTCTCGAATCGATGTTTAATTCTATCTGGGTCTCGACTCCAATCGACGTCCCCTATCGTCTGCAATCGACGCTTAATTCTATCTGGGCCTCGACTCCAATCGACGTCCCCTAATGTCTCCAATCGACGTTTAATTCTATCTGGGTCTCGACTCCAATCGACATCCCCTAACGTCTCAAATAGACGTTAAATTCTATCTGGGTCTCGACTCCAGCAACGTCCCCTAACGTCTCCAATAGACGTTGAATTCTATCTGAGTCTCGACTCAAATCGACGTCCCCTAATGTCTCCAATAGACGTTTATTTCTATCTGGGTCTCAACTCCAATCGACGTCACCTAACGTCTCTGTAACGAAGGTTCTTTGTGTGGGATGGAAGAAGACAAGTGTCGGCGTAACGGGGACTCGTACAATTTATTAATAAAAAAACCAAAACAAAGAAAAGGTGCGCCACATGCGCGTTCACCGTAGTAAAACTACAGCACAATGTAAAGACACTCTTTCCCACAGGACTCAGCTCTCAGTTCACTTTTATCAAACTCTTCCCGATGTGTAAATTCAGTCCATTCATAAAACTCTTTCCGATGTACACCTCAGTCCTCTTGTCAGCCAGCAGGTCGTGAGTGTTTGTACGAGTCCCCCAGTCCTTCTCTCTCCCGCTCTTTTGCACCAGCCAGCTTATATGCGGTCTCCACACGCCAATTACTGCAATCAGAGACAGGTGTTCGTCATTTTGCACTTGACCCACTTACTTACCGCTCGGTTCCTCCCTCACTCTCTCGCTGCAGACTCCGCAAAACCACGCCCCCCTCATCACATACCCCCACCGCCCGACTCAGGCCGGGGAGCCAAGGAGGGGGGCTCCTTCTCCTGGAGAGGAAGTCAGCCACAGCCATCTGCGCCCCTGGCCTGTGGATATCTTTCATGCGGTGGAGCCATTGGAGGGGAGCATGGTCCGAACAGAGGGTCTAATTCCCGTTCAAAGAGATAATAGCGGAGGGTGAGAACGGCCCATCTGATGGCAAGACATTCTTTCTCAATGGTGCTGTACTTAGTCTCTCTCTTAGAGAGCTTACGACTAATGTACAGCACCGGCCGCTCTTAGCCCTCTATCTCCTGGGACAGGACTGCACCCATCCCCCTGTCCGACGCGTCCGTCTGCAGAATAAAAGGGAGAGAAAAGTTAGGAGCCTGTAAGAGCGGTCCGCCACAGAGAGCAGCCTTTATCTGGGTAAAGGCCTGCTGACACCGCTCCGTCCACTGGACGGTATCTGGTGCATCCTTTTTAGTTAGATCAGTCAGCGGGCTAGCGAGGTCCGAATAATTAGGCACAAACCTTCTGTAGTATCCCGCTAGCCCCAGGAACTGTCTAACCTCCTTTTTGGTCTTAGGTCTCGGACAGGTCGCAACTGCTCCAGTCTTATCAATTTGGGGACGCACCTGTCCATGACCCAAGTGGAAGCCCAGATACCTAACCTCCACACGCCCAATCGCACATTTCTTTGGGTTGGCCGTGAGCCCAGCTCCTCGCAGCGCCCCGAGGACAGCCCGCAAATGCTGCATATGACGCTGCCAATCATTACTATAGATGATAATATTATCCAAGTACGCAGCTCCATATGGAGCATGCGGCCGTAGAATTCTGTCCATCAGGCGCTGAAAGGTTATCGGAGCCCCGAACAAGCCGAAATGAAGAGTGACAAATTGGTGTAATCCAAACGGCGTTGTGAAGGCAGTTTTTTCTTTAGACATTGGAGTTAAGGGGATCTGCCAATATCCCTTCGTTAAATCCAGTGTCGAATAAAATCGAGCGGTGCCGAGCCGATCAAGCAACTCGTCAACCCGAGGCATTGGATATGCGTCGAATTTCGACACAGCATTCACCTTGCGATAATCCACACAGAACCGGACCGAGCCGTCAGGTTTTGGTACCAAAACTATCGGGCTTGCCCAGTCACTGTTGGATTCTTCTATTACCCCCATGCCCAGCATAGCCTTCAATTCTTCCTGAACTACTTTCTTTTTATGTTCAGGTAAGCGATATGGCCGGCTGCTCACTACTACACCCGACTCTGTCTCAACGTGGTGCTGAATGAGATCGGTTCGGCCGGGCAGGGGCGAGAACACATCAGCAAACTCCGTTTGTAAATTACGTATATCAGTGATTTGGAACGGCGAGAGGTGGTCTCCACCAGTGGCCAGCAGGGCCGGCGCTCCGCACACGCACATCACGCACTGCGCGTAGGGCACCAAGTGCTTGGGGGGGCACCAAAAAATCTGGGTCGTGAAAAATCATCACATTAGGCTACTAGTATAAATAACAAATAAAATATTTCTAAAGCATGTTAATATACAAAAGCAATACAAAAGTAATATAGGCCTAGACCAAATTAGTCGAGAAAAAGGTGAATCTCCTGTGCCAGTCTCCCTCTGGTGCCCCCCCTTCCCCACCTCCCAGTGGTCTGTTCGATTATGCCTCAATCAATGTCAAATGTGGCAGAAACCGACCTCAGACATGGCCTCGAAACGGCACCAAGAGTCGGGGGCGGAAAAAGGAAAAATTAAGAGACAGCGGGATGATACTCGCGCGTCGCTTGCAGGTAAGACAATGTTTTAAATAAAAATTTTGGTTTTGTAGCGCGGGCGCCCTTGCGTCGTGTATGCATGTCCAGGGGGGCGTCGCTAGTAGTGCAAATGATCCGGGGCAGGCTTTTTTAGCCCTGCATGTTGAATCTTTTATTTTAACGGGGGTCCGGTTTCTCCCCCGGGAAATTTTGAAACTTGGGCTGTTTAAGATGCAGTTAGTTTGTTTGAGAAGAAAAGGAAGACCGCTTAGATACGTTTTTTCGTTGTTGTTTTATGCGGTTAATGCGGTCATTTTCAAGAGGTTCATAGGCCAAGGCCCAAGGGCGACATCTGTTGGTGAAACTGCAATTAGAAAAAAAAACCCCACAATCTCAGTGTTTGTATATTTTCATATTCACAGAGTTGTCAAATTATTAGGGCTGGGAAAAGATTAATCGCATCCAAAATAAAAGTGTGTCTACATGATATATGTGTGTGTACTGTGTATAATCATTTTGTGTATATATAAATACACACACATATACACGTATATATTTAAGAAATATTTGCATGTATATACTGTATATATTTATATATAATTTATATTATATATACATTTAAATGTTTTATATCTAAATAACAAATATTTCTTAAATACATACATGCAAATGTGTATTTATATATATATACACAAAATAATTATACACAGTACACACACATACTATATATCATTCATGTAGACACAAACTTTTATTTTGGATGCGATTAATCGCGATTAATCTTTTCCCAGCCCTATAGAATAGCAGAATGGTCTCTTTATAGAGATGTAGACAGTCCCTCTGTTGAGTAAATTCTATTGTGCAGTTATGTATGGTTATTTGCAGTTTAAAATGTGCACTTTAAAATTCATACTTGTACAGTTATAAACTTTTTTTGCACTTTTAACTTTCTGTGTTTACAATGTTCAGTTCCAAATCTGTGTTTTTAGTAATTGTGGTGGTTCTTGGTATTTATAATTTTAACCTTTATATTATTTCTTTTCATATTTGGTGCCATTGTTAATGTAAAATTATTTATTTGCAGCAGTTATTTTGGAAGTAAAGAGAACCTAACTAAGAAATTCCGAATGGTTGTTATTCCTTGGGTGAGTGGGTGGGTGGTTGGGGGTGGGGGGAGTGGGGGCGGAGGGCACCACCAATCATTTGTGCTTAGGGCACCTAAATAGCTAGCGCCGGCCCTGGTGGCCAGAGCGAGTGATTGAGACTTTGAATTCGCCTCTGGACCAAGATCCTCCTCCCCACACACTACTGTTGCCAACATCACTGACTCCGCTTCGCTCCATTTTTTAAGGAGATTGAGGTGGTAAACCTGATGTTTCCCTCCCCTATCTGTACGAACGACCTCATAGTTGAGATCCCCAACTCGTCGTGTGACCTCAAAGGGTCCTTGCCACTTCGCGAGTAATTTCGAACTGGACGTGGGGAGTAATACAAGTACTTTATCTCCCGGTGCAAATTCGCGTAGTCTAGCCCCCCTGTTGTACCGCCGACTTTGTTTGTCCTGGGCCTGTAACAAATTCTCCATAGAAAGCCGCCCCAAAGAGTGTAGTTTTGCTCTCAGGTCCATGACATATTGAATTTCATTTTTGCTATTCGAAGGTCCGTCCTCCCAAGTTTCTCTAAGCACGTCCAGCACCCCGCGGGGCTGACGCCCATAAAGAAGCTCGAAGGGGGAAAACCCCGTGGAGGCTTGGGGGACCTCGCGTACAGCGAACAAGAGGGGTTCTAGGCACTTATCCCAATTTTTGGCGTCTTCCTGTACGAGCATCCGAATCATTGACTTCAACGTGCGATTAAAGCGTTCGACCAGTCCGTCTGTTTGTGGCTGATAGACGCTGGTGCAAACCGATCTAATGCCCAATAATACGTGAAGTTCGCGAATGGTACGTGACATAAACGCCATGCCTTGGTCGGTGAGAATCTCCTTTGGGATTCCCACCCGGGAGATTAATTGAAACAGTGCGCTTGCTACGCTCTTGGCGGAAATATTGCGAAGCGGCACTGCTTCTGGGTATCGCGTTGCATAATCCACTAGGACTAATGCAAAGCGATGCCCTCGTGCGGATCATTCTAATGGCCCGATGAGGTCCATGCCAATTCTCTCGAAGGGGACCTCCACTAAGGGAAGGGGGCACAATGGTGCTTTTGGGTTGGCCGGTGGGTTTACCAACTGACATTCGCGACAAGACGCGCACCACTTGCGCACGTTCTCGTGAATGCCCGGCCAAAAAAAACGGGTCATTAGACGATTTAGTGTTGCTGTCTGCCCTAAATGCCCAGCCATCGGATTACAATGAGCCGCCTGGAAAAGCATTTCCCGACGGCTCTTCGGAACTAATAACTGCGTTGTATCTTGTTTGTCTAAGCGTCCTGGGTCACCCGATACAACTTATCTTTTATAATTGCGAAATAAGGATATGAAAGAGGCCGGTCGGGGTGGAGAGGCTGCCCGTCGATCGTGCAGACCTGATCAAAGGCATTTTTAAGCGTTTCATCTTGGGACTGCTCCAGAGGAAAGTCATCACGCTCAGAAAGATCTTGTCTTTCAATAGCGTTCCGATCCTCTGGTGCAGGTTCCGATGGTCCTGGTACAGCCTCTCCCACCTGAGCGACCGCTCTCCTCCCCCGCTTCCTTTTAAGCCCAGAAACACCCGCACATAAATGTCCCAATAAAACTTTAAACCCCGGCCAATCGGTCCCCAAAATTAGCGGGTGTCGGAGGTGCTGACTTACGGCTGCCTCCACCCTATGCTTTTGGCCCCTGAATTGGATCGTGACCGGCATTAAGGGATAATCCACCACTTCCCCGTGCACACACCTCACCTTAAACATGCGGCTATTATCCAATGCCCCAGGTTGAAACAGATTTTGATGGATGGAGGTTTGGTTACAGCCTGAATCCACCAAAGCCTGAAAAGTACCCCCCCTTTATCCTCACTGGTATTTGGTACAACCCAGCTCGATCGGGGGCAGCCTGCGGTGTGTCAGGGACCCTGATCAGAGTCCCCACCTCAATCACTGGACACTGATCGATAAAATGGCCAGGGTCCCCGCAACGCCAACAGGCCGGCCCAGTCCTTCCCGCCACTCCTCACTCTCTCGCTGCAGACTCCGCAAAACCACGCCCCCCTCATCACAGTCTCCAATCGACGTTTAATTCTATCTGGGTCTCGTCTCCAATCGACGTCCCCTAACGTCTCCAATAGACCTTTCATTCTATCTGGGTCTCATCTCCAATCAACGTCCCCTATCGACGTTTAATTCTGTCTGGTCTCGACTCCAATCGACGTCCCCTAACATTTACATTTACATTTATTCATTTAGCTGACGCTTTTATCCAAAGCGACTTACAATTTCTATATATCGTGAGCTTAGAATTATACAGTTCTATCACCGTTTAGGGTAGTTCTGAGATATTGAGCATCAAAGTTTTTAAATCCCTGCTGTTTTGTGAGATGGAACCTTTTTATTTTATTAATAACTACTAACAAAATATTTTTTTTACAAAAATAACACCACACAGGCATTAATAAACACCTAATGGATAAGATTATGTCAAAAACTCAATTTCGACCAAAAGTGGAGATAGAACCATATAAATCTAAGCTCACAATATGTCAGAAGTCGCACGCATCTGGAGCAACAAGGGGTTAAGTGTCTTGCTCAGGGACACATTGGTGTCTCACAGTGGATTCGAACCTGGGTCTCTCACACCAAAGGCATGTGTCTTATCCACTGCACCATCACCACTCCTAGCGTCTCCAATCAACGTTTAATTCTATCTGGGTCTCGACTCCAATCGACGTCCCCTAATGTCTCCAATTGACGTTTAATTCTATCTGGGTCTTGACTCCAATTTGTCGTCCCCTAACGTCTCCAATAGACGTTTAATTCTATCTGGGTCTCGACTCCAATCGATATCCCCTAACGTCTCCAATCGATGTTTAATTCTATCTGGGTCTCGACTCCAATCGACATCCCCTAACATCTCCAACAGACGTTTAATTCTATCTGGGTCTCGACTCCAATCGACGTCCCCTAACGTCTCCAATAGACGTTTTATTCTATCTGGGCCTCGACTCCAATCGACGTCACCTAACGTCTCCAATCGACGCTTAATTCTATCTGGGCCTCGACTCCAATCGACGTCCCCTAACGTCTCAAATCGATGTTTAATTCTATCTGGGTCTCGACTCCAATCGACGTCCCCTAACGTCTCCAACAGACGTATAATTCAATCTGGGTCTCGACTCCAATCGACGTCCCCTAACGTCTCCAATAGACGTTTAATTGTATCTGGGTCTCGTCTCCTATCTATCACTTGTTCCCCTAACTAACTTATTTCCTTCCCTAACTGACTTGCTTCCTGCGCAGGAATAATCGACAAACAGACTTCAGCAAATGTCCTTTAAATGCTTTAATCACGGCCGGGAGAGTACTCGAGCAGTTCCCAGAGCATCTCTCCCAAGAAGAAGCAAGGCCGGAGGATCTCAGATAAATTCCATTGAAAATCCCACCAGTAAACACGAATACAACAGTTTTTATAAAATAAGGGAATGGGCGAAGTTACATGATACATTACATAATTTCCCAACAATTTGATTGGTTCTTCAAACTCTCCTGTTACTTAGGTAGGAGCAAATTCTGTTTTTGTTGATTACTAATAACAAGGTTTCAATAACGGTTACAATCATAAAAAGAAGATGAAAACAGTTTGCTGCGAGGGAAGTGGTAGGAAAATAGAGGAAATTGTGTGTGAAAACTGCACTTGTTTTTTTTTTCTGCTTTGCCTCAGGTTTAGTGTTGTCCATGATGCCCTCAACCCATTTTGGTGATAAAATGCAGTATTGACTGATGGGCATTTGATTATTTATTTACATTGTCTGTACAATTGTTATTATAAATATGTTGTGTATATTTTTATTTACATTTATTTGGCTATATACACAACAGAAACATAACCATTTGCATTGCACATACAGTCACATTGTACATTGTAGTAAGAATGCATAACTAATTTTGCAAATAACTTTTAATGATGTTTTATTAACAAAGTTCGGGAGGAGCACGTTCAGAAAATTAAACCTAATTAAACACACGTGGAGCACACTCAGACAATCAAACCTAATTGGACACGGGTGGAGAATACTCTGCTAATCAACTCAATCAACAGACTTTTGAAAAATTTGTTTTCAGTGCATGGCTTATTTAAAAACGCCAGGAGCGTGACAAGGCGCTGAGCATCTATCCATACTGAAACCTGCTGGGTTTTTTCTGGATGGCAAGAGTTGAAAAATGCACAATTTTGGTTCAAATGCAGTGCTAATCACTGTCACTTTTTACCTAGCCCAGGGCTCCAGAATAACTTTTTTTTGAAGCCCCTGACTGAACATTTTAGGAAGGCAAGCCCGAAAATTTAGGGGCACACCATAAATCAGCTTGCAATGCAATTATTAAAATTTCCCCCAAAATAACTGTGATACTGACAAATTATTTAATAATAAATAGACTTAAGGTACAGATATTACAATGTGCTGTTTTATTTTAAGTCAGTTCACTTATTTATTTATTTTATAAAAAAAATGTTTAGATTTTTTTTTATATCTATGGTTTATAACAGAGAACTCTGCGCCGAATCGGACTGTTTCAAACTGGATCTCGCAGTGATGTTGTTATTAATTCTGAGGCGAATTCAATGGATTTCTTCACTGGATCTCCAGAGTCTGGATCTCCTAGTAACGCTCCTGGCGTTTTTAAATAAGCCATGCACTGAAAACAAATTTTTCAGAATATGCTGACGTTAGGAAAAAACGCTTCGGTGGACACATGGCCTAAGACCACCAGTCTCTGGCATTTAGAACAGAGTCTACTTCAGGTGTAGAGTTTCATTTACTCTGAGCCTTTTGGCCTTGAGCTGTGAAGAGCCACGCGCCCTCACATTCATCACTGCCATAATCTGACATTAGAGGCTTGTACAACTTGTCCAGCAATTGTAACTCTCCCCTAGAGCTTCATTCAATAAGCTAATTAATCATTTTGAAGCGATACCCCTGGTATTGATTTTATGCTGCTGTGATTTGTTTTGCATCTACTCACATCTAGAGATGTGGCATCAGGAACCGTTTGAATCGCTGATATTAGGGCGCAACTATTTTTTAGATGTTTCAAAGCTTGATTTCCTGGTGGATTGCAACTGCAAAATCATTCAATTTTACCTTTTCACAGCTTGTCTCGGAGAAACATCCATTTAAAAAAATAACTTCAGGGTTTATAAGCATTGTGCATCCCAACATGAATCAAGTTTTGCCAGTTATGATGCTTGATTGAATGAATGGTAATGATTTTTTGAGTGAGTGAGTTCGCATTATTCACACTGTTGTGAAAAAAAGACAAAAAGTAATTTGCTATGATGGCTTTTTGTTTCATGTTTCCTGGTATAACTTATGTAGGGCCCTATTTAATCCATCTTATTTTCCATTTTAAATTTGATGGATACCGTTTTTTTTCCCGTTGCCTGGATTTATTAAATTATAATATTTTTTAAATTTAATTATTTATGAAAAGCTTAACAAAATAAAATTTTCAGGGTCCTAACTGTTTAATTTCCCCCAAAATTCTCTTGCAGAGACGCACATAAAATGCAGACTCATATTTAAATAGCAGTCTTTTTGTGCTTTAATATTCACAGGAACTAGTCCATATCATGATATGATTAAATGTATAGCCTTTTGATTAATTCATTCAAATTTGGTCAAACTCTGTGACATTCCGCATTATAGTGAGCATTGATTTTTAATAACTGGATTTGTGTTTTGATGCGTGTTAAAGCATTACCCTGCCTTTAGATGCATTTCAATAGCATAAAATACCTTGTTGAAACTATAGGTTATACAAGTGAAATGCATATTGTACATTGTAGGAGGATGCGTGGCCTCCACTTTGTGTTTCCACTCAGTTTGTAGCATATCCATCACACCGTCTTCATTATCTCCTGCTAAATCGACTGCTAGGATTGCTGGGTAATGTGTGTGTGGTTAGTGCTTTCTTCTTTACATTGATGATTACCCCAGAAAGCTTCTTTATTGGTTTTTTAGAGGCCGGCTGTATCCACTCCTCCTCACTGACACAGATTAGAAGTGTTGAGCTGACAGGAGTGAGGGAAGAGATTTATTGTTTGCATTGCTACGACTCCTTGACTCTATTCTGTTCCCCCCATGGACAGATAATCAATAAACTGTGTCCACACGATGATGGGGCGTGCATGAATCCTCCTCGGCCAGTGTCGAGTGTGAATAAGCCCTTCACTACCACACACGCTTATATCCAATGCAGCTTGTGTTGAAGTGATTCTACAATGGACACCTATGCTCAAAATGTAGCTGAGTTTGGTGCTGCTAATACCATGGGCATGGGTTTGACTCCTAGCAAACATCACACACATATAGATAAAATATACACCTTGAAAGCAATGTAAGTCTAAAACTGATGTCAGGGTTTGGGTTGAGGAAAGTAGCGAGGACCTCAAATGCAGGAAAAGGGGTTTTTATTAATTTTAATGTCTGTAGTTTTTTTTAACACTTTACTCCTGTTTGTAGTTCTAACCGAATCCTCGTCCAACGCGCGATGGGTTGTAGGTAATATTAGCCGTTAGCGTGCGCATCGATCTGCACTTCGGAAATAGTAGACCATCCGGGTATCTTTGGAACACTCATTTCAACATACTACGATTTGGGACGTACTAATTCTACTTTCAAATACTATTTAGGACGGATAGTATTTGAATTGTGATTCACTGAAGGAGAATAAGGCCCCATCCACACTACTGCGTTTTAGTTTAGAAACGGAGAATTAAAACGAATACGATGTCCGTCCACACCAGCGTTTTTGCTGTGTATTAGAATTGATCTCCGTCCACATTAAAACGACTGAAAATGCAGATCAAGTGACCATTCACCTACACTGGGCGTGCGCGTGCCGGTGTTGTGCCGAATTTTGACCCCCGCCAAATTACTACCCCCCTAGCATTGGTAGGTTTAGGATTAGTTGTGGGGGAGGGGTTAGGATTGGGGAGGGGTTAGGATTAGGCAATCAGATACTGACTTCAACGAGGGGGGTAATAATTTGGCAGGGGGTCGAAATTCGGCACAACACCGGTGTAAACGGGAAACATATTGACTATTCCTCAGATTTCGTTTCAGATTACCCTAAGTTTGATAAGTGCCGATCTGGACATTCGAAAGTTTTCGCACCATTCCTCTTGAACCACAACTTCAACTTCAACTTCATTGTTAAATTATCTACTTCGCGTCGGGATCCTAATCAGCCTGTCGGGGTTGTATTCGCTATAACAACCGCCTCACTCTACACTATCCCTTACGTAAAATGCAGAATTTACTTGCGCTAGCGTAACTGGCTGTTGTTGTAAGTTTTCTTCCGTTGTATGACCCAATCAGAGAGCCAAGCGTGAGCCTCTGCGTCATCGTTTCTAAAGTCCTCCGTTTTGACCCGTCTTCTAGTGATGTGTCCTCCCGTATCGAGGCTTCAAAGCGTGTGTCGAGTAATCCGGGATGATTTCTGTGAAGCGCGTATCGAGGCTTGTGTCGGTGACGTATGTGGTGACGTTTGAAGCCTCGCGAGCCGCCTGTACCACGTGACTGCTTCAGGAAGTGGTTCGCGGTTTGGCGGTCTATTTGAAATATAAGGGCCAGCAAAATGCAATGGATTCCCCATCACATTTTGTGGACTTGGGACTTTGCGAGTTTGTTAGCGATCTATTCAAGCTTTTTTTTTTGCGATGGAACCATGGGATGTCATTATAATCACACTGCACGTTTTACATTTATTGTCCACTTGATGGCACAATAGAGCAAATGAAGCACCATGAAGCTTCGGCACATGAGTGAACCAATTGGATGGAACGCTTCAATGCTTTATGAAGCTTCATCTCGCCATCACTACCGTCTTCAATAAAACGAGAGATTTAAAATGCAAAACGGGGTCGGCAGCGTTTCTAAACTTTTCCGTTTTAGGTCTTCGTTTTTGCCGTTTTAGTCTGGACAAGAGGAGCAAACGTAGCAAAAGGTCTCCATCTCTAAACTAAAATGTAGTAGTGTGGATGGGGCCTAAATAGGGAAGCAAACAAAAGAGGGTAACGATGGAGGACAGGTGGGGAAAATGAATCAATAATCAGGTAACAAGATGGGAGGGGCTAGACAATCACAGGAGAGCACACGGCACAAGGAAACACATGACAAGCCAGGTGATCACACCAAACATGACTAAAACACTAGAACATGGCCAGTAAAACTAATCACAAGCTATGTGCTCACACAAAACAAGACATGAACACACAGCTAATGACAACACGAGTTCACACAAAACATGACAACATGAAAGCACACAGCCAGTGTGAAACACAAGATGCATGCAACACAGCACAAGACAAAACAGGAGTGTCAGGGCTCTGTCACAAAACCAAGAAATAGACGGCAGAAATGACAGAACCCTGACAAAGTTGTTTGTTGAAAAATCGTTTGATGTTTAAATTAATAAACGTTCATACATTTGGTTAAATTTGGTCTGTTTGACACGTTTGGGTGCAAGTGTCTAAATGTAAATATGCAGATGAAGTCTAAGCATGGTATACAAATCGTCTGTGCACGGATGATGACCTACTTTCTACATTTTTCTACATTATACAGCAAGCATGCACATACTGTACCTCACAATGGATCGTGAGCATCCATTTACAGTGTGATGGATAAATAGAAGCAATTTTAAAGATCTAACATATACTGCACATTATGTACACTTCAACAATTTTTTACAAATAGACTGTAAGACAGTATACAGTATGCTACACTGTTGTCAAACAATCTCATTACTTTACATATTACATATTATTTAATTTAGCAAGTGATATCCAGTTTCATCTGAAAAAAAGGTTAGTTTGTCAATGTTCTTGTTCTTTCTTTCTTTCTTCCTTTCTCTCTCTCTCTATATATATATATATATATATATATATATAGCACCATTTAATACAACAGGGTTTTGCCCAAAATGCTTCACAATTTTCTATCTGAAACAATAAGACAAACATGCAAAAATAACTTTTT
Source organism: Siphateles boraxobius (assembly GCF_051911475.1). Lineage (NCBI taxonomy): Eukaryota > Metazoa > Chordata > Actinopteri > Cypriniformes > Leuciscidae > Siphateles > Siphateles boraxobius. The sequence continues at coordinate 28,004 of NW_027508824.1, read as the reverse complement.
AATTTCTATGTAAAAATCAAGATTAAGGAGGATCTTAAGATCACCATCAAATCAAAATGGACCATTCTTGGTTTTTTAATGGAATTTTTATTTTTTTGTTATAAATTATTTATGCGTGCACTTTTTTTTTATTCATGTGCCCTTATAATAATCAAAGATTGCAGCAATAGCAATCCACAACGATCCAATGATTCAATCAATTCCCGATGGACAAAATCAAGTCCCGTCTTACATTTTGTCTTGTTCGAGAGGCCGTTTCACTCAGATATACATCACAATAGGGAAGAAACGCATTGTAACTTCTGTTTCATTCTGACTTTAAAATTCTGTCATCATTTGCTCACCCTTATATCAGTCATGTGCAAGTCTTTCTTATGCAGAACACTCGAGGGAATTATTGAACAACATATGTCCCGAAAAGTAGTTTATATATTATTTGTACATATAAGTTGTGCAGAATGTGAATTAATTTCATCTTTTCTTTGAAGAGAGTCTACAATATCTGATGTACACCTGCATGCAAACAGGACATTTGCAGTTATTAGTATTCTGTTTGTAAATGGAGAACAGATAATGATTCTCTGGAAGGGTCCTTTAGTCTCAGGAGTGATTATATTAGTTCTATAAGGCTTTTAGTAATTGCCAAAGTAAATGTAGCAGCACAGAGGATTTCTGCATTATTTATTCATTTAACGGCTGCTTTTATCATAAGTGCTTCATGTTCTCCTGAGTATATAGCTGTTTTGTCTTGACTACTGTATTGCATGTAGATGCTTTTACCTCAGGGTTTACACTGCATCATAGGATCACCACTGATTTACACCAAGTTCACACCAAGAATAATACCCATAATGTTAACTATAACCATAAATATATTAGTGTCCACATCAACGCACAATAGCATTCTGTTTATTCTAAGCTTTTTTAAGGTTTGTCGCCTGCAACTTTAAATGATTGAGCTCTTAAAGCTGGATTGATCTGACAGGTTGTCAATGTTTTTATCAGCTGAAAAATAAAACTTTCTGAAAGTGATTCCAACGATATTGTTCCTCTGTGACACATTGTTATAGTTGTGGTGTATCTCATCTCCATACCGGCGTGATGACTCCGACCCATAACCAGATGAACTGGATAAATATTGTGAAAGTTCTGATCCAATCTGACTTCTGACCTATTATGCCGCCTAAATCATAATCATACACTGTTGGTTTGTTGGCCATAGGAGGACTGACCCCAGACTGAGCCTGGGTTCTCCCAAGGTTTTTTTCTCCATTCTGTCACTGATGGAGTTTTGGTTCCTTGCCACTGTCGCCTTTTTTTTTCCGCCTTTATTCGCCATTGGCTTTTGGCTTGCTTAGTTGGGGACATTTAACATTTAATTTTGAATTTAACAATACTATTACAACTTTACTTTCCTGTTATCTCCGTAAAGCTGCTTTGAAAGAATTTGTATTGTAAAAGCGCTATATAAATAAAGGTGACTTGACTTGGTGTAGACTCTGCTATTCTTTTATAATTAGAATGATTTTTTAAAACTATATATATATATATAGTTTATCTTGTTGCCTTCCAACTTTCCTTATTACTCTCTGATCTGTCTCTATGTGCTCTTAAAAAGAAAGCTTCCAATAGTATTTTTTTGCAACAAAGCCAGAGAAGAACTGTTCCTCTTAGATCCTCTCACAGAACAGTTCTTAAAAGAGCCATTTTTTCTTAGTGTGAAGAACATTTTAATAATCTAAAGAACGGTTCCAATTAAATAAGCTTTTGTGCAATGGAAAGATGTAAAAGGTTCTTAATGGAATGATTGATGGCAGTAAAGAACTTTTATTTTTAAGAGTCTATATCAGTGTGGTCTTCTAAAACTGAGTCTGGGTTATTTAGTGCAATATAACTTCATGTGATTAATTAATGTGTGAGTTTCAACACCATTTACCACCTTCCTTACACTATCAACAAGCAACCAATATTTGAACCAATTTTTTGTGTGTTTATATTGAACTTCACATCAATGTCTCCTTAAGTTTCCTCTTAATGTCTAGTTAAACATTTTGTTCATTGCATAAATAGTAACTAAAATAGTACAGTACGAAGCAAATTGTGTATGTTTTATTGCACACTACTTGCTTCTTTGGACCATTAGTCACACACACACACACACACACACACACACACACACACACACACACACACACACACACACACACACACACACACACACACACACACACACACACACACACACACACACACACACACACACACACACACACCATGTTTACTTGGAGACATTGCATAGATTTCTATTGTTTTTAACCCACTTACAAAATTAAAAAGTACCTTAACTAATTGAATGTATTTTAAAATGTAGTTGATTCCTGTGATGTCAAGGATGATTTATCAGCATCATTACTCCAGTCTTCAGTGTCACATGATCATTCAGAAATCATTCTAATACGCTGATTTGCTGCTCAAGAAATATTTCTTATTATTATCAATGTTAAAAACAGTTGTGTTGCTTAATAAACTGATATCTTTTTATATATTAGTAGGATTTTCTGATGAAAAGAAAGTTTAAAAAAGAGCATTCATTTGAAATAGAAATGTTAGGGTTAGTCAAAAAGTATATTTATTTTTAAACATGGCATTTCGATAATTTAATTTTCACGTCTTTTTCTACAAATCTGAGACCCACCACAAGCCGTTTGCAAATTTGAGGACATACGGGCCTTGCACTGCCAGTGTGAGGATGAATGGTCTGTCGAGAGATTCATCTATAAAACTCTGGTAACACAGTGGGATTTGTCAGGTCTCTCCGGGAACAGGATTATTATATGGTGTCTCAGAATGACCTGTCTTTAAGAGTAATTTTCTCTTCCTTGTTTGACCAGCACGCTCTCCCCAGTCAGTCCCTTTAACAAGCTCTACGATGACATCTCTGTCACAGCTGCTGCCTGTGGTCCTGTTAAAGTCAATATAATGGCACACCATTAACATTATCACAAATGGGAGGTGGGAATAGATAATATGATTTAAAAGAAAAACGATGGAGGCCTCACAGAGCACAGTTCAGTGTCATAAATCCTTATAAAGCTGAGAGGGACAGAGTGTTCGCTCACATTACTCAATTTTTAATGTCGTTCCGAACCGGTATGAGTTTTTTCTCCTGTAGAATATAAAAGGTGACGCTTTGCATAGTGTTCAATGAGGACAAACACAAATGAGATCTGTCAGACGGCATGAGTTTAATTAGATCTGCAGTCAGTTGCACAACATTAAAAAAATCCCTTAGAATAATAACTAAGGGTTTTCTTTTTTTGATTTATATTCTTATATTCTTTTTTTTAAACATCACTATAAAAAAGGTTTAAAGGTGCATTGTGTAATATTTTGTGTGTAAATCATAGAGTATAAATACATAATTATTTCAGGTCACCTTGCATGTGCAGCTTGTTTGAGATCTACTGACTTACACTTCGGTTATCAATAATATTCATCATGATATTTAGCTGTGATGTTCCAAAGCCCTGAATTTGTTTCTAAAAGTAGTTAATGTATGATTTTGTGGTTTATCCAGGATTGGTTAATGCTTAATATAATCAATTCCTCCCTTTAATTGCACAATATTTAATGTGTGTGTCTCTCACATAATCTCAATGGAAAATATATTCATCCCCATGCTTAAATTGTTCAACTCTTCAACCGCTTCTCCATTTTTGTCTTAACACACTGTCATTTTAGTTTTATAGTCGCAGAATTGCAAGCGAACACGTGACATACACTTTGCTTTATTACGGGCAGCTTTTTCAGAAATCTTTCTTTCTTGGTCTGCAGATTTTCTCTTGACTTTACCAGTTGCTTTTAACTTTCATTTCCTAATAACATTTCAGATTGTAGAAGCTGGAAGAACAAATTGTTTTGTGTTCGATTAGATTAGAGCAATTATCCTTATTTTCTTTGGATTTTTCTAGGTTTTGTCTGCTGAAATCACCCTGAGAGATTTGAAATGCTGAAAACGCCTAATGAATCAATTAACTTTTTAAAACTTGCAATAAAACACTAGTGGTCTCAAAAGAAATGCTCAAACTTTGGAAAGATATTGGAACAGAAATAGATTTCCCCCCTAACTAGTATTCTGTCCATTAAAAAGTTTCTGTAATATGGAGAGAAGTTTGTTCCCTGCAGAAATTGTCTTCACTTCTGTTCATTTAGAAAATCAGAACGATTAAGATGGACAGTTCAGTAAAGTGTCGTGGCTTATGCCTGCAAAAGAAAGTGTGTGATCACCTTTCCACTCTACTTCAGCTGAAATAATAACTTAAGCATAATGGGGAAACTGAGTTAGAATATCTGCAGACTTTTGTTCCTACAGTAAGTTCTCCTCGTCTTGCTTTATTACCTGCAGTGCTTCTGCTGTTATGATTCTATAGAAAACTCATATTTATTTCAAGAGCAGCTTTGCTGGACCTCTGAGCAGAAAGAAAACTGGTTGTTGTATTTTATTTCTTCAGGGTCGGATCTGCAAGATCCCTTTGCGCCTATCGAAAAATCTGTAGACCTGTTTTTGATTAAAAATTTAATATTTTTATCTTGTTTTTGGCTTTTTTTTACCATCTCATATGTCATATTTCATGTGGAAAGTGTTTTATTATGATACATTTTAAATTTAAATACATTTTACATTTTAAACAAACATGAGTAAACCCTACGGTTCAAAAGTTTAGGATATTTCTTTTCCTTTCTTTTTGAGAGATGTCTCTTAAACTCAGCAAAGCTTCATTTATTTGATCAAAAATACAATACAATTGTGAAATATTACTAACATTTTAAATAAACGTTTTCTATTTTAATATATTTTAAAATATAATTTATTCCTGTGATGGCAAAGCTGATTCTTCATTGTCACATGATCCTTCAGAAATCATTCTAATTGGCTGATTTGCTGCTCAAGAAAAACTTCCTATCAATGTTGAAAACAGTTTGATATTTTTGAGGAAACTTCTCCTTGAGGGTTCGTTGATAAATATTAAGGTCCAAAGGACATAATTTGTTTGATATAGAGCATTATAAATGTCTTTATTGTCACTCTGATAAATTTAATGTATTATAATGTAACATAATGTATTCATTGCTGAATAAAAGTATTAATTTCACAAAAACAAAACAAAAAAATGGTAGTTTTGTATATACAAATTATTGGTTTATTATTTTTGTGGTCATTTTTGAATCATTGTATGGTGCCATCTACTCCATGCGACCTAATCCAGGTATCCCTAATCTATCCTTAAAATCTGAGGTCAATGATTTATAGGAATTATATTCCAGGACCATCAGCAAAAGAAGGTTTATCGAGAATTATGTTCTGCTCATTGTTCTGATCATATTAATATCAGCCTTCAACCTGCTTGACTTCAAACCAATTCAACTAATTGACCGTTTTTCCAAACAGTTTGTACGTATAAGTTCATAATGATTGTGAGTTATACCACAGCAGACTGTCTATAAGTAAATTCACTGTTTACCTTCATGTTTTCTCACAGGAGAGGAGAATCTACTGGCAATTCTGAAAAGAAGATGGTGGAAGTACATGATTCTGGGATTGATTGATATAGAAGCCAATTACCTGGTCATTAAAGCCTACCAGTACACCACACTGACCAGCGTTCAGGTAGGTTTCACCCCAGCTAATGTTTATGAGTGTGTGTTTGTGCATTTTGAAAAGAAAGATTGTGAAAAGAAGCGAAAACGCAGTGGCTTGAAGCCTTTGTTATGCCTGTCCGATTGGCAGTTAAAGCTCGACTGTTTGCCTCACATTGCGCTTGTCATTTAATCTTCATTAAGGCACTGTAAGTGCTGAAAGAGCCTTATTCACGTCACTGCTAATGGTGTTTGATTAGTGGCCAGAGGAGGTCTCAATGATTATTAGAGATCCCAACAGAGAAAAAGATCGATTTTCTTCACTTCTCACTCTTCTATTGCCATCACCGACAGTCATTACAAGAGCCCTTGTGGATGCAAAGACTGTCATCAACTATTTGATAGAGAATGTGCTGGCATCCAGGCATATATTAGCCTAGTCTACTCTACCATTAGACACTCAATAAGACATCCAGACAGGCTTTTATCAGGTGTGAAGCTGTAGCTGAGAGGATCAGCTCAATCAGGATCAGATCAATAAGGATTTTATAATGTGCACAAAAGAGTACACAGCTTGAAACAAGAGTGTGTTGTTATTGATTTCTTTGCGATAAGATCCCACAGCATTATGATAGCATGTGACTACAGATGAATACAGATGCTGTTCGATATTTATACGCCCCAAAACACAAACAAACACCACAGAGGCATCATTCCCTCGCAAAATGTTTAAATGTTTTAAAAAATGTGCAACCTCTAATTGCAGTATCTTTGATATTTTTTATGCTTATTGTTTGAAAAAGGAGTTGTGGACGAAATCACACATTTAAAGGATTAGTTCACCTCCATGAGTTCACGGCACGTTGCGGATCAGCTCAATCCGAACAATTGTAGTTAAAAAGTATATATATATATATATATATATATATATATATAAAAAAAAAATTGTTTCGCTAGATAAGCCCCTCCTCCTCAGCTGATCGTGCACAGTCTGTTAAAGCACTTCAAAGACCTTTGAAACTGCATTGATTTGGACTTCAAAACGCTGGTTGTCACTGAAGTCCATTATTCAAAGAAAAAAACAGAAATGTTTTCCTCCAAAAATTTAATTTCTCTTCCACTGAGGAAAGAAAGACATGGATATCTTGGATGTCATTGGGGTGAGTAAATTATTAGGAAATTTTCATTTTGAGGTGAACTAATCCTTTAAGTGGCTAAATTTGGTAACCAGTTCTACTCGACCCAATTAAAGTGGGATTCACACTGGGTTTCTAGCGTGGGAGGCGGACGCGCTAACAAGGACGCTAAAGACCGCAGCCGTAGCGCCAGTCGCTAGTGCGCCTCTTGAGGCAAGGGGAGTGAGGTTTACACGCACAGCTCTTACTGGCCAACATAAGACAAAAATAATTATAATGCAAATCTCAAAGCTTCTCTATTCACTGAAACTGCATGATCACTGGCTGTCAAGTTTAGTTGCTGCATTTGTTTATTAAACACAGTAATACTGTATATTAGCTCAGTATCTGAATCTGATCCACTTGCAGGCAACTTTACTTCTAGATGAACATGATTTGCACATATATAATAAACTACTAAGTTGTTTGGGTCATGTCATATCTAGCCAGGACTACTTCAAAATAATAGGTGTATGACGTCCCTGCAAACATGCACTTATTGGTTTTCAAGAGTCCTATTTTTTTAACTCGCCCACTGCAACCAATCAGCAGGTACCGCCAGTTCAGCACTACTCCGGTGCCTACGCAGCACAACCTGTGCTCCTGACTTTAAAGCGTTATCTGTCTCTGTGTTCTCCGCCGAGCACAGAAGAGAGTTAGGTGTTCAGTTCATACCAGCGTCTGTGATCAGACAGCGGAAGCAGACGCATGTGCTCCTGCTGGTCAATCAAACGCTGAAACCCCGAAGAACGCCAGCAGAACTCTTAATCATTTACACTGCATTGTTTAAAACCAACTTTAGTATAAATACTGCAGATGTGCGATGCTTTGTTGTAAAAAAAACAATGTTAGATGAGCAAGCTTGAATTGCTACAGGGAACGTAGGAATTTATAAGCTGTTTGGTTTAAAACTGTTAGGGAATATGATTAAATGTGTTAATTCTTTATTATAATCACACCAAAATAATGTTAAATTGACATGGTAAAAGTAATATATTTTTTATGATAATTTAAAATAATATCAATTGATTTAAGTGTTCAAATGAACTTGTGAGCTATATTATAGTTTATAATGTCATTACATTTTGTCCTGTCTAAAATAGTTGGTTTCGGGGAAACTTGAGTGCAAGGTCTCCTGGATTCAAATTGTTTTTTTTATTTTTTACATTTCCGTATTGGATGGAAATGAGCA
>NW_027508824.1:2500-15000 GCF_051911475.1 Siphateles boraxobius | reverse complement strand
CTTTTCTGTTGCACGATATTCAAATTTTTCGAGTTTCACCTGTATATAACGTTAAAGACCAAATAATTGTAGTTTAGTGGCCTTTAAGACCAATTCATACTGTGCCATTCATGCATGGTAAATTTGTCATACTGTGCAGACGGCAACAGACACTTCATTGGGTTTTGTCGGATCAATGTGTTGGCATCTGTCGGAGCTTGCTTTAACCGATTAAACATGCTGAATGTCTTGCAGTGTCTGAGAAGTGACATGCTGTAATCTTGTGACTGTCTGCATTTGTCAGCGTCTGTTGGAACAGAGCGAATTGGCCTTTAGCTTTTACTATCATCTAATACTCATGTCATCATCTAATAGTCGCGCCATCAAACTTTAGATTTAAAGACACACCATGCAGCTATTCAGTTTTTGTCAAACAGCGCCCCCTAGAGTCGCTGTGGAGTACTTGTATTTAACGTTACTGTCGTAAATCACGATAAAATCACGAGATAAAACTCACGCAGAGCGTATCTGCACTCACGGCCTCTGCACTTTATAATAATAAAGTATCCTACCGCGTTCGTTGGCTTATAACATTTTTACATGATTGCAGCTAAATTACAAGTAAATAGTCAATAGCCTACTGTATAATTTAATTTGTGTTTTTTGAGTGTAATGTAAACATTACAAAATGGCAGATGACATCAATAAAGTTACATGTACGTCGCATTATTTCATAACAATGTCCGTTATGATGTCGTTAGACATGATTATTGCAATTTATCATAATAGTTTGCAAATTGACCCTTCGCAAAGACCCGCCCCCCTTAGTTACTGTCGCTATGTCCGACAAGCTACGCCGCTCTCACGCACACACCATGTTCTCACGCAGTGAAAAATACATCGCGGATAAGAGAGGAGACTGACAATACGCTGACAGACAGGACAGACCAGGTTACTTTTCGGTTACTTTTGATATTAAACATATTAAACAAAGTCTCACCTTTCAAATTTGGTCATTTTTAAAAAGAAATTTAAACAATAAATACCATTTTGTAGCTCTTTAATGTGTCGTGACAGATCGCTGTAGAGCCTCAGTTAAAGATGCTCGTGAACCGATCATCTCTTCCTTCTAGTTCATTTATAGCATCAAATAAACATGAATGAACATAAGAAGGAATGTTGTTTTAACCGCGGAAAGGCGTCAGTATATTCAGTTTTTCAAGTTCAAATCCTCCCATGTTAATCTACTAACTCTCCTGACTGCTTTGTCGGACAAAATGGCGGATGGCGAAGTATGATTGGTCAGATCACCTGTCAATCAAGTTCCCTGCGAAGGGTCAATTGCGAGACGGCCACCATCCAACTCGAACAAAGTCATATAACCATTACAATAACTCCGAAGCTGTTCAGTTAAGCTAAAAAAAACGGCATAGTTCCCCTTTAATATACTAGTAATTTAATAACACTGTTAAATATAGTCTTTAGCAAATCTCAAAATGAAAATCCATTTTTAATACTGTACATTCTAAAGTTTTAATGCTTAGCTCTTCTCCCTCCAGCCCGTGTTTTTGAAAAAGTTGCCAGCCAGCGCCACCATTTTTGTTTATTTTTACAAAAATTTCATGGCCCCAGAATATTTTGTTGTATGAATATCTGAACATGCAATACATCAAAAGAAAGAACAGACCCTGCGCTTTTAAACAAAATAACCTGTTTTATTCTAGCTAAATGCATTATTATTTTATCAACACTTGAATGTGGGTAAGTAAAAAAAAAATCTTTTAAGCAAAAAGCTGAGAAAATTGCATTTGTCAAAGACTTCGGATCGGATTCAGAACTATGATCAAAACATAGGAGTAGATCAAGTCCATCAACACTCAGAAAGCTTCACAGTCGTTTCCTCTTCATGGGTTCAACATTTCACACAGTAACGTAGGGCATTATTTTAACATATGGATCTGCGTACATATGCTATCGTTTGTTTCTACTTCTTCACATGTCTTATGATCCAGAGATTCAGTACTCTTTCAGAAGATGTGTCATAGCGCCCCCTACTGTATAACAGTGAAAACATGGAAAGCCAGAAAATCCCATCAATGGCGGGGAAAGAGTAATATTAAATTGTATCATTTAAAATGACAGATTTTGGTCTATAGTATTTTATTTAAAGGGGTGGTATAATCCCCTTTTTAACAAGATGGAAAATAAGTCTCTGATGTCCCTAGAGTGTGTATGTGAAGGTTTAGCTCAAAATACCCCACAGTTATTTTTTTATAGCATGGTAAAATTGTCCCTTTTTGAGGATGGGCAAAAACGCATCGTTTTGTGTGTGTCCCTTTAAATGCAAATGAGCTGCTGCTCCCGGCACAGGGGGCGGAGCTTCAAGACCTCGTGTGTTAGCAGGCAGCTTACAGACACTCACGAAAATGTCAGAAACTGTTCTGCCTTTTATGTTCAAACCAAAGTCGGACAATAATGGAGAGACTCAAGAAGAAGTGACAACATGTAGAATGCAACAGGACATTTCTGAATGGTTAATTGATGAATTTATGTACAGTAGCTGATGTGGAGTTAACTCCACGTCTCCAAGTCATTGATTAGCATATTCTGTCATGATAATCTATAAATCACTTGTGTGGGAACTGTTGTAATATGCCTACAGAGTGACATGCTATTGCATTTGTGTTACGTGCTGTATTGCAATAAATGTGAAAAGACGACAGCTTGAGCAGACTCACAAATGTGCTGTACAACAACAACTCTTCCTCTTCTCAACACTGCTTGCATGTTACCTGGACGGGGTTTATGTAAATTTTAGGGTTTGTGATGTCACTAACGGGGAAGGAAGTTCGTGTAGTCCCTACCAGCCGTTTGTTGTAGTCCTTAAAAAGCGATCTCTGTAAAAGCAAATATCTCCCTTTGCTTTGAACTTTGTGCATTGTAACTTTGCAGATGTCGTTTATCCTCAAACAGCAACGTTACACACTAACTAAAGTGAAATCATAATCAAACACCCCTTTAACGTTATTTAACTTTTCATTTCGCATTTATTTAGACAAAGTACAGAATTTTTATATCTGCCATTTAACAATTATTGAAAATAATTATAGTTCAACAGTTCCTAGAATAGTATAGGCACAAAATAGCTGCCAAAACCCAAAATAGCTGCCAAAACCCAAAGAGCGCTGGGCCGCTAGGTCTGGATGTGCAGCTTATTGATTCGTTGATTGGTGTAAATTTCTGTACAGCATCATGGGTAATGTAGTTTTTCACTAGGAATTCTGTTAAATATAATGGGATAACAAGTAGGCCTGTTGTTAAAGGTTTAAAAGTTATCGTTCAAAATCAATTTCCCAATGGATAAAATGAATAGTTTTTACATCCGGAACACGACTGTAGGCTTATTGGTATCAACCAGAATATCTCTGCATACTATACTGTCAATGGAATAAAAGCATTTTGGGCCCATATGGGTGTAGATATGACTTTTACCAATGCTAACCAGCCCCCCCATTGGTTTCTCCAGCCTATGATGTAAACTAAAGATTATAGTCCATCTGTCAGGGTTTGGGTTGAAGAAAGTTGTGAGGACTCAAATGCAGGACAATGGGTATTTATTAGTTAAAAAACTAAAACAAAAACTACCCCATGGGGGAAACAAGACAGGCAGCAAAACTTTCCAACAAGAAACATGATGGTACCTTAGGGTGCTTTCACACTGGACTCGTTTGCTGCGGTCCGAGCCCGGGCGCGATTGATCCCGGCGCCCCCGCAACGCTGGTCTGGTTTCACTCTCAACTCTCAGTCCGTGTTGCTTTCACATACACGCGAACCGCAGCACGGTTTTGGGAAAACCGAACTCAGACCACCTCCTCCAGGTAGTCTCGGGTTCGGTACCCAAGTGCGCACCCGGGTCCACATGACCGCATTCACATTGGCGATTTTTCATGTGAACCGTGCCCTATTCCAAACTAAACTGCCATTGTGAAAGCACCCTTTGACAACGAACCAGCACAGGACTGAAAACACAAGGAGAGTAAATAGGGAAGCAAACAAAAGAGGGTTACGATGGAGGACAGCTGGGGAAAATGAATCAATAATCAGGTAACAAGATGGGAGGGGCTGGACAATCACAGGAGAGCACACGGCACAAGGAAACACATGACAAGCCATGTGATCACACCAAACATGGCAAGAACACTAGAGGCTTGTTCGACTTGAACCGGCGCTGCACAGACCGATCGGTTGATGACATCAAAGTACCGCGAGAGCGATTAGAGAGCAGACGGCTCCTTATGCTTTTGAATCGCTCTCGCGGTACTTTGATGTCATCAACCGATCGGTCTGCGCAGCGCCGGTTCAAGTCGAACAAGCCTTAGAACATGGCCAGTAAAACTAATCACAAGCTATGTGCTAACACAAAACGAGACATGAACACACAGCTAATGAAAACACTCATAAGCCACGTGTTCACACAAAACATGACAACATACACAGCTAGTGAAAAACACAAGATGCATGCAACACAGCACAAGACAAAACATGTCATGAAAGCTCATGAAACAAGGCACACAGACAAGACAAAACAGGAGTGTCAGGGCTCTGTCACAAAACCAAGATATAGACTAGACAGAAGTGACAGAACCCTGACACCATCATAATTGTGCCATTGAATACGACCCTTTACTCCAAGTTACTCCAGGTAACCTTCACATGGTTTTAACAGAAATGTAATGATTTTTCTAATAATTGCGAGTTACACAATCACCCGCTGTCAGCCGCAGATTCTCCTCACAGTTTGACGTTTGTCTAATTATCATTTCCACCAGAGCCGTTTGGATCTCCGACACCACATTTCCCAACTATTTCTAAGCACGAGTCAGCTGGAAGGTTTTCGTCTCCATTCTTTTTTTATCCATCTGCAAACGAGGCACATTTGGAGCGCCTGCGTCCCCCAGCAAGCGTACAGCAGCTCCAGCTGGAGTCGGATTTACCAGCCCCTCTCTCTCATCTAACACCTTTATTCCCCCGGTCCCAAAGCTTCAGTGTGCTTTAACATCTATATTTGCTGCGTATTTACATAAACGCCAACGACACCGCTTATCCATGCCAGCTGGGTGTAATTATGCTGAAAGACATTCATATCTGACAGCAGGCTGGAATTGTGGACGAAGTCCTGCTTCCACTTAAAGGCTCACTGCTTTATAAAGGGCTCTGGAGAAAGCAGAGTAACAAGCCCACTGGATCTATAATATTCTCTTTCTTTGTGTGCCGGCATCAGATAGTTTCATCTGCAGGGTTCAGGAGTGTCTCCCATGATGCACCTCTAGACGCTGTCGGCCGATGAGACTGTATCCTTGGCAACTGATCATCAGACCAGTCCTGTGACGGTGTTTACGTGGGGGGGATGGGATGACCTGTCATTGTAAGTCAGAAAAGCTCATACAGAACCAGGCGTGTGTCACTAGATTCCCTCGGATTGTTCAGGGGAGATTGACCGCTCTTTTCTCAGGCTGGGTGGATTTATCACTCTGCCCGTTGTTGCCGAGTTCACCCACCTGTCAAAATGAAGCATGCTGTCGAGACTTCGGTGCTGCCACTGTTTATCTTTTATTGATGTTTTCGTTTTTTTCCTTAGCCCGCCTGTGGCTGATAGGAATTGTGCTGTGTTTCTGTTTTTCAGGGCCATTATGGAGCACAAGGAACTTCTGAAAGTGCGGTGGGACTGGCAGATCGGTAAGCCTCTGATTTTGACGGTTTTCACACTTGGTTTGATTGCTTGAGCCCAAACCTGAGTTGAATTCAATCACCTTCTCCCTGCAGAGTCTCTGCCACTGTCACTGAAAACTGTTTTACTGCATAGTCATTTGTCAGATAAAATATCTAAAAATCTTTGAAACAAGATTATTTCACTTAATTAAAGAAATTTTTTTCAGACAATGTATCTTTAATATGCATTTCGTTGTATTGCTTTGGTGGATTTCGACCCAACTTATCCACACCCACTTATTTTAAGTGAAAGTTAGAAACAAGTGAAGAAGTCTGCTAGTGCAGTAAGGCAAAATATACTTATATTCATGATACAATCTACAATTATATATTTTATGGAGTCTTGCTTCTCAGGTAAATTTATTTGATTTAAAAGATTTGTAGATACACTACCATTTAAAAGTTTGGGGTCTGTAAAAATGTTAATGTCTTTGAAAGAAGTCACCCAGGTGCATTTATTTGATCCAAAAAATACAGCAAAAATTTTAATATTGCTAAATATATTATTATATTATATTATAAAATGTAAGCGTCATTACATTTCAGTGTCACATGATTCTTCAAAATTCATTCTAGGATGATTTGCTATTCAAGAATTTTTATTTATTTATTATTATTATCATTATTAATGTTAATGGAAAGCGGGTATTGCCGCTGTACGATATATGGAGGAAAATAAACTTGCTAGAGAATAGTAACATTACGGAAGTCTACGTTTGATATCTGTGAGGCCGCACGGGCACACGTCTAAACTTAAACCGCTGTATTAGCAACCAGTACTAGACTTCAGTTCAGTTCAATTTTATTTATATAGCACGTTTAAAAACAACCATAATTGACCAAAGTGCTTCACTAGGTTCAAAGTCAAAGAGATAACATACACAAACAATACACAATATATAAATATATAAAAAAGTGATATATATATATAATTAAACATATACAAAACTTCGTTTACGACTTAGTCAGTACAATTAAGTCAAAAACATACAGCCCCCTAGTGGCACAGAACAAAATTACATAAAATAATACAGAATTAATATGGCTCATACAGCCTGCCCTTTCTGTTAGGAAGGAACCCACATTCTTCCCCGAAGGAGTTATGTGGCGATACACATATGGACTAAACCGAAGGTTGTACTGCATATGAAATACCGGGTGACTTAGCCCAAGGGAAAGACTCGGGCTTCCGTTTAGGAGCAGCTGTTTAGAAGAACAGAACCTCCTAGAACCTCCGCGTCCCGTCCAGAGACCACACATGGAGTTTCCAGAGGTCCGGACGCGGGTGCCGATGCCCCGTTTCTGAGTCAGAAGGTCCTTACTCAGAGGAATGGGCCAGGGAGGGACTGTCACGAGGAGCATGAGTTCTGGGAACCAGGTCTGGGTGGGCCAATATGGAGCCACCAGAAGGACCTGCTCCTCGTCCTCCCTGACTTTGCACAGTGTCTGTGCAAGTAGGCTCACTGGGGGAAATGTATATTTGCGGAGGCCCCGGGGCCAGCTGTGTGCCAGTGCGTCCGTGCTGAGTGTTCCCTCGGTCAGGGGGTAAAACATTCTCCCGGAAACGCAGCTCGACGGCCACACGGTTGATCACACCGGGGACACACTCGGTGCGAAGCGACCTCAGAGGCTTCTGACTCCAGACGAGGAGAAGGTAGGACTTTGTACTGATAAGCTGACCCTCGAACGCGAAGCGCAGGAATGGCCTGTGTCGCGGCAGGATGGAGACATGAAAATACGCATCCTTCAGGTCGATCGCTGCAAACCAATCTCAGGGATGGATGAGTCTCTGCGTTGGCATTTTGAACGGAAGCTTTTGAAGGGCCCGATTCAAAACTCGCAGGTCCAAGATTGCCCGTAACCCACCACCTTTCTTGGGTACAATGAAGTATGGGCTGTAGAAGCCGGTCTTCAAATTGGCTAGAGGAACCGGCTCGCAGTAGGACTGCAATCTCCGCGCGCATGACAGGGGCACGTTCGTTCAACATCGCAGTGTAACAAACGCCGCTGAACTTGGGCAGACGCCAGGCGAATTGAATCGTGTAGCCGAGTCTGATGGTACGGAGGAGCCAGCTGGACCGGTTGGGAAGCACTCTTCATGCTTCCACAAACCTCGGTCCTCGAATCGCACCTGGCTGCCGGCTGGCGACACAAGAGAGGGCTGAGGGGTGCAAGGATTTACAGGGTCGCACAGCGCCAGTCTGACCCTCTTGAGACCCAGGAACGAAAGAATTTGCTCTTTTGACAATTCGGGTACCGAGTAGCAAGTATTACCAAGGACCAAGGTATAACCAAGAACGGTAACCATCTGAAGAGCTCGTCCCCCCATTCTTGGGTGGCCTGTCTCAGGGATGCTTAGTCTTAAGGCCATTGCACACTGAGTCCGAAATTTGCATCCAAAACTTTTGCACGCTATAAAAAAAAATTCAACCTCACGTTATGTCAGTCATCCTTGCACACTGTCTACGAAACTTTCGTCCATAATAAAACAATTCGGATCGAGTTAGATTTTCTGCGTTTTTCGCATCCACTGCCAGCATTTTGAGAGGTTTTTGACAATTCAGAGCCACCGTACAAGCGAACAACAAAATCCAGAATGGCGTCTGACAAGTTGATACGCTTTGTCTCGCAGCACAAAGAACTGTATGAAAAACAAAATGCGGATTACAAAGACACTGAATATAAAGTATCTAAACTAAGTATCTAGAACATAAGTCTTCTTTTTAATATGTGGCTCCAGTACACTGGCAAAGCATCAAACTGTTCCACTGACATTCTCAGGTAAATTTTGAATCGCTCGGGATAATTTCGCAACTCCTTGATAAGGAGCTGAAACTCTGCTTTCTCTCTATGCTATGACAGGATGTCTTCTAATAGCACTTCGTCGAGTTTTCCTTCGGGTGAACAGGTTTGTTATTTCAAACAAACTACAACTGGACACAACGAACAAACAAATGTTACAGTATGAATAATAACAGTGCAATGCAGCCTTTTAAACTTGCCGGGGCCGTGAAGCGCCGCTCGCTGCTCTGCTCCTCCGTTTCTGCTGCTTTCAGTCATGTGACGCTGGCTCTGAACGAAAACGCCTTGTGGAAACGCGTCGGCTTAGTACTTTTTGACCCTCTCTGCTATTATAGTTTTTCAAGATGGCGGAACGACATGGAAGCCTCCGTGGACCTACCCGTCACATGTATATAAAGATAATAAATTCTTCGTTTACGAGGATAAGTCAGATAATTGGCAGAGGTATTTGTGCACCATTGAGGACATATTTATGAATAAAAATATTGATTTTAGATAATAAAATACCTAAAAAAACTACACATTGTCCCTTTAAGAAGTCGTTTTTACTAAGTACTTAAGCAATAGATTAAGAAAAGTGGAAATTAAAAATAAAAGCACAATTTGGATATTTGTTGTGTGTTGTCTGACCATGTTTCTAACCTCAGAATTTAATTTACTTTCTCAACAAGTCAGCATTTTCAATTTATCTTGAGAATATTTTGTGACAGATATTTCAAAATATGCATCATCATTAGCAGTGCATTTCCTGAAATTAGGCTGGAATGCTTTCATTGCAAGTATAAATCACAAAATGTATAAACTCTTGTCTGCAACCAAGTTCAGAAAACTGCTTTAATGGCACTAAAGTCAAATGAACACTGGTCTAGCCAGAGCGCTTCGGGGTTACAACGTCCTCAGAAGCGACCGCAGACAGCTGTGAACGTACAGGGATGGTTCAATATTGTTGTGCACGTGCTGTTGAGCTCAGGGAGAGATGCTGAGAGGCAACACCACCAGAAGATGTGACTTTCCATTTGACTTTCTCACGAACGATAACAGGCATATTTAAACTGTTGACGAAAGACAATTAGCAAAATCAATTGCTTATGCAGTCTGTGACATCTCTACCCCGTCTATAAATACACACGCCTGCTCATGTCTTCATGAAAGCACAAACACAAATACATTTTTAATAAAGCAATACACCACTTGAGGAGGTGATTTTACTATGGTTAATATTAAATGCATCTGATTAGAAATAATTACAAGTATCTTTTGGTTTGAAATCCCATTAAGATAAGACTTGGCAAAACTACCGTCCTCGAATTCAGTGTATTTTATGACCCAGGAAGTCACTTAAGTTTAATCCAGATTAATGCTCCTGTCGCGGCTTGCAGTGTTGAGGGGCCGTGCCAAAGGCAGCATTTGGGTTGGATCCCAGGAGGTGCTGGCTTGTCACAGGGACATTAGCAAGTCTCGAGTCGCTTCAGGGGCCACGTCATTAACTGTCACGGCTGTTGCAAGTTACGCACTTTATGCCAGAAGAAGGAATGACTCCCGCCAAAACTGTAATGCCCTTGATAAATAACGAGGGCATGTTGATCATAATGCATTAGTTATGTTGCCACTGTCCTTGAAAGACTGTGAGAAAATTCATATTAGTTTGTGCATATTATTAATATGCAGTGACTTTAAAAGTATTTGGGTGCTTAAATATGTCTGAATGTTTTTGAAACTAGTTTCCGCTATTGGAATAAGAAATGTAAAAAGGTAATTGCATTTTTTTGTCTCACAATGCAGATTTTTGTTCTTGCAAATGCGAGGTACCGTATATGCTTCATAATTCTGAGAAAAAAAATCAGATTTTTTTTTAAAGTCTGAATTGTGCACACATTATTTCATCACTCCCAATTGTGACATAAAAGTAGCCATTTTATATCTTACAATTCTTACCTTAATAAACCTTGAGAAAAAAGACTGTATTGTGATATAAAGGTACAATTACAATCGCAATTGTAAGGGAAAAAGTCAGAATTGTGTGATTATAAAGTCGTATTTAACTCTCTCAATTTTTTTATTCCGTGGCGGAAAGTATTGTTTCCATGGAATGTCATTGCATTCGATTACAAAAATTCAAACAGTAGCTTTTATTTTAAGGAAAAATAGTTTACATACAGTTTTTTTAAAGCAAAACACTTAACAAAAAAATTTTTTTAAGTATAAAAACTGAATCCGCATAAAAGAAATTAAAAAATATATTTTGTGGCATCTTTAGTTAGATTTGTCAGATTCGCTCTGAGATGTTTCTAAAATGTTGTCATCACCTCCACCTAATTATAGTTTAACATTCAGCCTTTTTTAACAGGGTAACATTAAATTGTTGCCTACAGATAGATCTGAACTTCCCCCTGAATAGCAGGTGACAACTTATTATTCTCTGACAGTGTTAGCAAGGCATCTGAATAAGTTATGAAGCCTTCTGCTCGGCTCCGAAGCCTCATAGCCGGAGAACAAACTGCGTGTGAACAGCAGTGAGATCCGAAATATAAAGTGTGAAATAATCCTGACATTGATTTCTCCATCTTGGGTATGAGCTGATCATTTGTTTTTACCTCAAGGGTTTCAGAGTTGATCCTGTCATTTTCTTTTATAGCTGTAATGTCACTAACAACAACAAAAAATTATATATATATATATATATAATAAAAATCAATTGTATGATGGCAGTACTATTACATTTACTTTGGAGAAACAGGTAAATTACAGTATACTGTTTATATTTATAATTTTGATGCATTCATTTTTTATTTATCTATGGTTCTGTTTTCCAAACTGAGATAGGAAGACATCTCATATATCTCAACATAAAAAATAAACATAAAAACTAATGCATAATGCACTTTACCTACAAAAGACTTGTTGGGATTGAAGCAGATTTCGTTATTAAAAATTATCTGGTTTTTCATTTCAAAACAAATTATTATTATCCATCTCCATTTCTGCTGGAATAAAAGTTGTGTCCTTTACAAATGCATTTAGAAATGAATGGCCTGAGAAAACACAAGTGAATAATTATTTTTTTTTTTGCACCATCCAATTCCATTATGATTGTGCTGGATGAATTATGACCTGAATTTCACAGCTGCTGTCTCTCTGTCCTCTATGACATAAAAAGCTGATAATAAAAACAATATTGTGCTAATCTCCACACTGGCTTCATCTGTGCCTTTTCTATCACCTTTACAGCACAATATGAAGCTGTAATGTTGTACTGTAAAATAATGAAGCTGTAATACATATAATGCATTATTAAAAAAATTAACCACAGTTATTATTTACTTTTTGTTATAATGCATTATATTTTAAGAGATAATGTATTATAAACCAGATCAAGACTCGGATGCAATATAGATTACACGGCTACTTACCAAATAATTAAATAAGTGGATATGAAATATTGATTTAAGTTTTGTTATGTGAGAAAGAGACTTTAGAGTGATATGAAAGACATGAACTAGCCTTTTAAACAATTTGGCATTCACTTAGTTGCAGAATTCTATAATTGACCAATCAGAATCAAGTATCCCAGAGAACTTTATCATAATTACCATCATAATTATTTATGAAGTGATCTAACAGTTTATATTAAATTATAGTATATTATATTTAAAATATATATATCATTTTTTTAAAAAATCTTTATCTTCATTTGGATCAGCATCGTTCTCAAAATGGTACTTTTAATCAGTGTTGGGGAAAGTTACTTTTAAAAGTAATGCATTACAATATTGCGTTACCCCCCAAAAAAGTAACTAAGTACGTTACTTAGTTACTTTTTATGGAAAGTAATGCGTTACATTACTTTTGCGTGACTTTTTCTCACCTGCATGGGCTTGTTTGTTTGTTTTTTAATAACAGCTAAAACAATCTATTTTTGCCAATTGTTAAGGCCCTTTCACATCAAAAGT
>NW_027508823.1:355000-357500 GCF_051911475.1 Siphateles boraxobius | reverse complement strand
CTGTAATTAAAGACTAAATGGCAGCGTCTGATATATTTGTATAGCGATGTATTTTTGACAGGAGTGCCGTGAGGATGATTTCGGCCTCTGTGCTCGCGCCGGCCAGAGGAAAAGCGGCTAATGATGAAGGTGGCATGAAGAAGACTATACATTCGCGAGATGGACGTATGCGCATTAGGCTATTCGTTCTGTGTTTTCTTTCTAAACAGTTAGGCTATGTTTATGTGGTATTTTTCATGTTTTCATCACGCAATCATGTTTTTGATGCCGTGGTGACGCGTTCATGTAAGGGCGGCGGCGGCGCTGCCGATAAAGCACCTAAAAGCTGTCACAAAGAACCGGCAAAAGCAATGATTATGAATATGTCAAATATAGCAAGGAGACATGTTGATTGTTTATTAATAAAGTCAAGATGAAGTTGACGATGCTGACTCGCGATCTTCGCAGTAGGCTAGTGAATGCACCAGAGAGAAATGCACATTTCATTTCATAAGCAGAGAGCAGTCTGTTTTCTTTCGTTTTGAATTATTCTGTTTACAAGTAGACATTTCAATATAGATATATTTTTCAGGTCCGTACAATTAATACAAAACGAAATTCACTTTAAAGAAAGGCTTCGTGTCTTCTGTGTAAGGTGTCTGTGAAAGTTTTAAAGCAGTCTTTTAGTGCCGCTTCAGAGCGGTCGCGTCCGTAACGGAGAACTGTCACGTCTGTAACATTGTTTTTTCCTCATAAATGCGAACACGAAAAATAAAATAAAATGAATATTTTATGTTCTGTGGAGAGCCAACCCTTCTTCATTATATTTGCGCAGTGTAATTCACAGAATTACAACAAAAAAAAATCGTTGCCTCCTAAAAGTAAAAAAAAAAAATGTGTCACACATGACTGTCGATTTCCCTAATATTAAATATAAAACGCATGTGTAGACTGATATTTTTCTAACGTCTGGACTCCTTTCTGGGAGGAGCCTATGGATAAACAGACGTTTCAATATTTTGGTATTAATGCATTTTCTGAGAATTTATATAATTATAACAATATATAACAAGTTTTGACTGCAAGTCTGCAAATGTCATGTCCATAACGCTGGAATTCCCAAATTTTAAATAATTTATCCTCAACTAGTTTTGAGGTGTAGGTCTACATGTTTTATAATGTTAAGTTAACTTCAAATAATACTAATAGTAATTTAAAGATGTGGTAGCATTGGATCTGGACGGTATTGATAACGCTGGGAGTTGGAAGGGGTGTGTTGCGATTCTGCAGGTTCGTGGATCTGAGTGTCGCGATTTCGGTTTCATATGATATGGCATATCGTTACAGCCCTAGTCATTTTCGAATGTTAAGTTCTACTTCTGTATAGTTATTTTGGTGAAAGTAACTCAAAAGTAATACAGGAGTAATGTAACGCATTACAATTCTGAGACGGTAATATTGTAAGGTAATGAATTACTTTTAAATAACAGTAACAAGTAATATATACTGTATTACAGTTTGGAAGTAACTTGCACAGCACTGATCGTGGATGGTGACAATCTGTATTGTGTATAATTCACCCAAAATAGAAATTAAAATTTTCTGAGTTTTAGTGTCAGTACTACATTAAATATATATATATATATTATATTATATATATATATATATATATATATATATATATATATATATATATATATAAAATGTTGAATATAATGTATAATAATGCAATGGGGGAATATTTGTGGTTCATGATAATGCCAAATGTTACCAGTAAAAAGTGGCCTACATTATTTTAAATATATCTAGTCAGTGACACAGTGCAAGCATATTCGTCTAAAATAATTCTGTATTTTCAGCTTCAGAATCATGAATATTTTTATTCTGGAGTTTCCATTGATACATAATACTGTATTGTGAGTTCAGTATCGTGATATGTATTGAATCGTGACATGAGGGTATGGTTACACCCCTAATTATTAATTAAAAGTGGCAGTAAAAACATTTATAATGTTACAAAAGATTTCTACCTCAAATAAAAGCTGTTTCCACAAAAACAGTAAAGCAGCATTATTTTTAACATTGATATTAATTAGAAACATTTCTGGATCACCAAATCAGCCTATTGGAATGATTTCTGAAGGACCGTGTGACACTGAAGATATACATCAGACATCCAATATTCAGATGGTAAATTATCATTGATTTGCTGTAGACATCTTCACTTCTCCTTTTCTCCCACTGTCTATCAATCCGTCTTATTGCTATCTGTGGTAGAGGGTCTGTTTTGCTGCCCGAGCTGGTAATCTTGACCTGCAGCTGTTGCCCCTCTCCCTGGTGCAGGTACTGTGAGGAGATTCCCGCTGAAGACAACGAGGCCATCGACAGCTGTCCCAGAACCCAAGACGCCAAAATGGACATCAGCCCTCAGCTCCACAGGAAGGTTTTCCTCAATAGCAGTCTCAATTCCACAGACAGCACAGACACTCCGGTCAATGTAAGAACTGGGTCACCGTCACAA
>NW_027508823.1:342500-347500 GCF_051911475.1 Siphateles boraxobius | reverse complement strand
AAAAAAACGTGAATTGATGAATCGTGCAGGTGAAATTGACTCTCACTCATGAAGGAATGTAAAGTCTTAGTTCAACCAACAATCAACCAGTTGTCTAAATTACTCAAAGGTGCATCTCATGAATACAGTAATCAATTAGCAAGCATATAGACAGACCACAACTTAGGGGTGTTTCCTGTGTTTCTTTCTAATTTAGTTTTTTTTTCTTTGTGCCCCTTGTCTTTTTCTTACTGTAAATTATTTAGTTTTTTTCTTTCATAAAGTAGCACTAGTAAAAGCTAGGGGTGTAACGATTCCCTCATGTCACAATTCGATACATATCACGATACTGAACTCACAATACGATATTACAGTATTGCGATACTCCAAGACATTTGATAAAAAAATTAACAAAAAATGAACTGTTGATTAAAATGCTAATTTTGGTATCACATTGTGTGTGTGTAAATGAATAGTGCTGGAAATACAGGATAATAGAGACACCAGAATAACAATATTCATGATTCTGAAGCTGAAAATACAGAATTATTTTAGATGAATATGCTTGAACTGACTAGATATATTTAAAATAATGTTGGACACTTTTACTGGTAACATTAGACATTTGGCATTATCAGGATCCACAAATATTCCTCCATTGCAGTATTATACATTATATTCAACATTATATATATATATATATATATATATATATAGTATTTTACGTAATGTAGTACTGACACTACAACTCTTTTTGAATTTTTTTACAGTATTTTGGGTGAACTACACACAATACAGATTGTCACGATCCACGATACATCTTGTTGGATTTTTGTATTGCGATATATTGTGACATGATATATTGTTACATCCCTAGTAAAAGCTGTGAAAAACAAAATCCTGTCCATTCTCTTTCTATTAATAACCCACATACAGTAATATGTAAATAGTACTGTTGAAATTGATATATGCCATTGAAGTGCAGCCTTGTGCAATTTCAATACAGTAACTGTCATCCAAACTGAAGCCTACTGTAAGTTTACATCAGGTAATACTGTCAAAGTACACAGTTACAATTGACAACATGCCTAAACATTTTGACGACCTTGTTCGTGAACAATGACTCAATGACTTATCATTCTGATGACACTGACATGATCATTGGCATGAATATTTACTTTTGAGAGATGTACTAAGGATTTTTAGTGACGGACTAGCTTTAGAAACATATCTATAATATATTGCAGTTTGTACAAATTGTTCTGAGAAATGCACTTATTATTTTGCACATGTTAGGGATGATCTGAAAAACGCACCAAAGCGACTGAGAAAAACTGTAATAATATTTCATATATCTAGATATGGAATAAATAGCATTCAATACAAAATGAATATGTCTCATATATTGAAATCAAGTTTTATGTGATAAAATATTTGCTCTGTTGTGCATTAGAACCAGTCATATTACAAAATAATTTATTGAAGCCTCCAGATACTTCACCACATGACAGCAGCATGCAGCTAGGCTCCGGATTGGTTAACGCGGCGCGAATTGACGCAGAAGTTCAGATTTTTCAACTCGGGCGGCAGACGCGAATTTGCGTCAAACGCGTGAATGCACAAATAGCACTAACTAAATCATTCGCGCGTAACGCGCTTAACGCGCCAGCCGCTTAATTTGCGCCATTCACGCGAACTTGACGCGCGAATGAGGCGAATTTTTTACGCGCGTAACGCATCTTTGCATTGACTTAACATTGAAATCACTCGCGCCTGACGCGCTATTCGCGTCCGGTGTGAACGCACCATTACAGTATCATAAAGTCTCATACAGCCTCATAAAGTCTCATACAGTCTCATCAGTCTCATACAGCCTCATACAGTCTCATAAAGCCTCATACAGTCTCATACAGTCTCATACAGCCTCATACAGTCTCATACAGCCTCATACAGTCTCATACAGTCTCATCAGTCTCATACAGCCTCATACAGCCTCATACAGCCTCATACAGTCTCATACAGCCTCATACAGTCTCATACAGTCTCATACAGTCTCATACAGTCTCATACAGTCTCATACAGTCTCATCAGTCTCATACAGCCTCATACAGCCTCATACAGCCTCATACAGTCTCATACAGCCTCATACAGTCTCATACAGTCTCATACAGTCTCATACAGTCTCATCAGTCTCATACAGCCTCATACAGTCTCATAAAGCCTCATACAGTCTCATACAGTCTCATACAGCCTCATAAGTCTCATACAGCCTCATACAGCCTCATACAGTGTTGTACAGTCTCATACAGTCTCATACAGCCTCATACATTCTCATACAGTCTCATACAGCCTCATACAGTCTCATACAGTCTCATACAGCCTCATACAGTCTCATACAGTCTCATACAGCATCATACAGTCTCATATAGTCTCATAAAGTCTCATACAGTCTTATAAAGTCTCATACAGCATCATACAGTCTCATACAGCCTCATACAGCCTCATTTAGTCTCATAAAGTCTCATACAGTCTCATACATTCTCATACAGTCTCATACAGCCTCATACAGTCTCATACCGCCTCATACAGTCTCATACAGTCTCATACAGTCTCATACAGTCTCATACAGCATCATACAGTCTCATACAGCATCATACAGTCTCATATAGTCTCATAAAGTCTCATACAGTCTTATAAAGTCTCATACAGCATCATACAGTCTCATACAGCCTCATATAGTCTCATAAAGTCTCATACAGTCTCATAGAGTCTCATACAACATCATATAGTCCCATACAATCTCATAAAGTCTCATACAGCCTCATAAAGTCTCATACAGACTCATAAAGTCTCATACAGTCTCATAAAGTCTCATACAGCCTCATACAGTCTCATAAAGTCTCATACAGCCTCATACAGTCTCATACCACCTCATACAGCCTCATACAGTCTCATAAAGTCTCATACAGTCTCATGTTTAATGTAGTTTTTGTCTTCATGATGATAGTATGAAAAGCTTTAGTTTCTTTTTTTTTTTTTTTTAGACTTTGCACAAGGCCAGTCAAGTGAGCGAGTGCTACATCATCGACGCAGAGGTGATTGCTCACGATGTCCCATATCACGATTACTTTTACACGCTCAACCGCTACATGCTCACTAGGGTCGCCAAGAACAAGTGCCGTCTTAGGTAAAGTCTGCGCTTTATTTTAATGCAGTAAATATCATTATAATGTGTATTGCTTGGTGCTATACCAAAATAACTAAACATTTTGTAGCATGTAAGAGGAATGCAATGCTGTGATTTTTTTGCTTATGAATCTAAAAGAGTATCAGCTGAACTGCGCTACAAGAAGCAGCCGTGGGGATTGGTCAAGGGCTTTATTGAGAGAAACTTCTGGAGTGGCCTGGATGAATATTTTAGGTATTTAGGTAAGTTTTTAAAAAATTATTGAAAATTAAATATTAATTTTGAACATTAAATATTTAATGTACATTCAGAGTAAAAGTTTAAGATAAAAATAGAAATACATATAATATAGTCTATAATAAAAAAAAATTAAAATAAAAAATGCAGAGAACTGGATAAAAAGAATAAAGATGAAAAGAATCTCTGTTTCTCTTTGCTGTGTGTGTGTGGGTGTGTGTGTGTGTGTGTGTGTGTTTAGAGCTAGAGTTGAGTAAGCTGGTGCTTTCTGAACCTCACAAACAGTCTCCCAGATCCAAAGCGCTACACACAGCTGCGGCGAGGCGGAGGAAGCGGCCCATGACACACACGAGGCAGCAGCACATGGACGAGGCGCTCAGCCCCGTCACCACACCTGAGGATGAGCAGAGTGTCATTCGTCGCATCAAACATGTGGCAGGTGTGACATCAGCCAACTCCCCTCCTGAGATACTTTAAAGAACTGTACATGGGCAGGAATATATTTTTGGTTGTATTTGCTTGTATTCTCTGTGTTCATTGAGTATAATATCTGCTGTCGCAGGATCCACACAGACCAGACACATCCCGGACCACGGATCTGAAGGCCTGGCTCTCTACAGCGTTTCCAAACTCCTGCTCATCATCAGCTCTGTGTGGGTATTCTCAATGAGAAATGAAAACCAAGACATCACAGGAATTAAACAGCAAAATGAAGCTTTTTTTCTCCCAAATTGCTAATTTTAGTAAACCCAGATTGACACATGCAGATCATTTCTTGAAATAAAATAATTTGATGTTTACATTTTCTAGTATGGCACAGAGGTGTAGAATACGCCACTTTAACCTGTTAACCTTCAAGGCCACTTTTGAAAAATCCCCAGAAATGGCATACCCAAACTTAAACAGATACAGTTCATGAACCCTTTGCACTAAAAGCACAAGTATGATCTCATTTGAAAGCTGACACCTAGTAGTTTATTGTAAATGTAGAAATAATTATTGTCATAATGAAAAAAAATGTTTAAATGGCTTCAAAGTTTTGTAAAGTTATTAGAAATTTACTTTCATGAAACATCTTCATAAAAATAAAATTGAAGTTGGCCCTGGAGCAATCTAGAAATGCACTGCAGCTAAAGCCATATGTGTGACCATTTTATATTTAAAATCTGAAAATGATAAGTCTAAAACTCTGTATTTAGTTAAATGTTTTTCAAGATCATGTCAAATTACTTTATTTTGATTAGACTCTAAAATGCAAACTGATGTTTAGTCATCTTCTGAGTCATCTAATCAGTCTATTGTCTCTATTATTTTGTGGTGCAAACGAGCCCCATTCAGAGTCAGTCTCTCCCCTGCACACATTTACACCTCTCCAGACTGGTTATGGCTCTAAATATGCATTTCTTTTGTCTGCATTATAGCTACTAACGACTGGCTATTCACAGGCTATTCATAGGGTTTCAAACCCTAATTTCTTTTATCAAAGTTCTCACTAAATATTTGAAACTGGTATCAAATGCACTGAAACATTTCAGTAAGCATTCCTATTTAGAAAAAAATCATAAAACAATAACTGCTGGTGGCAGGTGCACCTGGG
>NW_027508823.1:282500-337500 GCF_051911475.1 Siphateles boraxobius | reverse complement strand
GCAGGTGTGGGCCTTCCTATTCAAGCACTCAAATCACTCTAACATGCGCTGTTGTTGTGCACAAGTTGGTATGGATGCAAAATTCAGGACATTATTATTTGAAAGCTTTTAATGTGAAGAGTCAACTATGAAAAATCCAAAGGATTATTTGCCTGAAAAGTGAAATACTGTGGCTCTGTGGTGCTATCAAAACATCTCAACCAGCTTGGCACGGCAACCAATGGCTAGAGTTTGGGGCGGGACTATTTGTTTGGCTGATCAATGATAGGCGGCACACACTTATCTACGCCAATAGTGTAGTACATCAGTGGCATATTTTTGTAGACAAAACCTGGAAACAAGTTAGCATTTTAGCACTTCCAGCTCCATCCCGTAGTCAGTGGGTTTTTGGCTAAATGGGTTTTGGGTTAAACTCAAACTCAAGAGATTTTCTCATTTTATTCTACAACGAAAAATACATCAGTAATATCCCCTTTTGAGTTTTGTTTAAAGCTTTTACTTGTCTTAAAGAAGTCGGTGGCTAACAAGTGGCTGAATGGGACTACAAAGGGTTATCAGGACGTTAGCATCATCACACCGAACATGAAAGCTAATCTTACCATTTTTAAGTAAAGGGTGTAAGAGTTGTCGGATGATGATGCTTAGAGATGATGACGTTGAAGTCATGCGACAGTGGTTTAGTTCGTTTATAGACTAACTTTAGATTTTTACTTTTGCCAATTGTATTTAGACTTCAAAATGTATAAAAGTTGTTCATTTATGAAGATTGACAACTTGGTAACTTAAGAATCATACATTTTTATTGGTCAGAGATAAAATTGGCAATTGAAAAATCCTATTTTTTGGTTGGCTGGTTGCTTTGGTTTTGTCAAGGCAACCAGGCTGATGCCAAATTCTGGGTTGGCCTACAAAAATACATGACCTCAGCGCACTATTATGAGGTGTAGTATGAGAACTGGGATGCAGCCATCAAGCCTGTGGTCAACCAAACCTCTCATGTAGTAATGGTTGTGGTATATTACTGGTTAACTACAGCAGGTCTACTCCAGCCAATGGCATCCATTCAAATGTGAATGAGTTATTGTTATATGAATGTGTTTCTTTTTCCCCTCAGGGACATTTATATCCTGCGGGCAGCTGTAAACAACTTCATATTGCCAAGCTTTGATTTTAAAGCCACTTCATGATTTTTTTTCCATGTTGTATGTTGTGTTTTGATGGTGAACCAGCTGCTGGACGGGTGAGAGATGCACATTGATTTGAGAAAGTATTTAACGTGGCTTTATTAGTGTAGTGGAGCTGGACAGATTTTTTTCCTCATGCATTCTAAAGAGAGACCAGCAGTGGGTTTGTTAATACTAAACTGTGAAAAATCCAGGTTATGCTTGAATTTTCAAAAAGAAACTGAGCAGTAATCTGAACATTTGGCAATATAATAAATGTTCAACCTCATGATAAAGTTCAAATTAACTGTAACCTCTTGAGATGCAGAGTTGCGTTTTCTCATACAAACTCTCACACGCACAAGTGGGAAATGTATTTCTAGTTGGAGCTGCGGTCCTAGATTGGCCTCTAGTAATACTGAGTTTTGGTGCTCATGTGGGCGACACAGATTCAAGTCTTGTTTTATTTCCTGATCCTGTTTCCCATCAAGAATAGTTCCAAAAGGCCAAAATCTAGAATTAGAAATGTGTTTACTGGAATTTATCTATTTACAAGCAGCAATTCCACAATCTAAAGATGGTTCTGATTTGTATATTTAAATATCAGGTGGGGTCCCCCCCCCCCCACTTATTATACAACTCAAGAGTCCTAGTTTCTCTTATGGAATCAACTTGTTTTAAGTCCCATGTATGGCATTCTTAAGAACAATGTATGAACTGATGAAAAGACTAGAGACAGAGAGCTGATGGCTTAGTCCAGAACATGTGACATGTGAAACTGTCTCAGATGGACTGGTCTAATCTGGTCACTATGAACCAGTCCCTTTGTTCAAGGCGCCTGTATCTTATATAGATGGTCATTTTGTCCTTAGAGCTAGATCATAGTCCTGTGAGATACTGGACACATGTCTTTTGGAGCCTATGCATTGCCGTGTTGGCTTTATTGACAGACCTCTTATTCTATTTTAAGCAACAAGGACAATTAGGAAACATTACTAGACTAAAAATAGCATCTGCAGGTCATAGTGATCAGCTTGCACTGTTTATGCTAAAGGATCAGTTAGCTCTCAAGAATGGTCCACCCACAAAATTTATTTTTCATTATGATTATGTTCCTAAAAATCAATCCAGAACAGGGACTACAGAGGGTATGTCTGTATTCATCCTCATAGTCATTAAACCAATATGCAGTATTTAATGTGCAATGTGTGTTCAAGTACAGTAAGTATCACTGAAACTGCACATGAACCGTCTATGAGAATGTATTTTCTAGCTGAAAGACGGTCCTTTATTTGGACATTTTTTTGAAGCACGGGTGATTTAGACGGTGTAATGACTTTAGATGTCAGGCATTGGGAAGCCACAGCAGTTCTGCCACATTGCTCACTGTAAGGCCCTAAAAATTATTTTTCAGCATTTTGCCGGGTTTTTTTTCAGCATTTTGCAGTATTATTTCTACTGTAGTCTGTGTGCACTGACAGGACAGTTGCTATATGGGCAGGACTGTTCTGGCTGGTCCAGGTGAATTGGAAATTCATATATGATGGTTTTTTTAGGGCATGTCAATGTTAGGACACTTAGAAAAACACTTAGAAAGACTCTGGTGTTGTCGCCCCCCCCAAAAAAAAAGATAAACATGGAAAGAAAGAAAAAAATGAATATGCATTTTAATTACAACATTGAGTTTTAAAATGCTTTTTTATTATTATTTAAAATGTTCTTTACAAAATGTATATACATGTGTTACTGCAATGTATATGTATATGTTGTGTACAGTGCACATCCTACATGCGCTGGTTGCACTGTGGGATCCCTGAGAAATGTTCAGAAAAAACTATAACAAAATTTGTGTTGTCAAGAAATAGGCGGAATGAATAAAAGTATTTGAAGACGATTTCCACAGCATTTGTTATTACTTACTACATTTTCTGCATTAACTTTTATTTTTATTATTTTAACAGACATCATTTGGAGACTTTTATTTCACATACATTGAAGTATTGAATTATGTATTGAAAATTATGAGTTATGTATGCAAATTATATCAAATTGACTGTCATTTTATTGCTTGAATTCTGTAAGTGTTTGTCTTCACATTGTGGCTGTTAGCAGATAGTATACTTTAAAAAAAAAATTATAAGCATCAATCTGTAAACTGGACAACTTTTGACAGTTATCATAATGTCAAAAGTGTCCTAATTTACCCAAATTAACTCTACATTTTTGATATTTATCCGAAAGTGTTACTCCCTTACCACATTATTTTAGTTCTAATTATTTTAGTTCTAATTATTCAATTGTAAATTACAAAGAATAATTACAAAGATATAGCATATTAAATTTTAGTAACCACTCATTAGAGACATGCTCTACTTGGACAACTTTCTTCTGAATGCTCCAATTAATCTCAGTTTTTCAGGGAGTGTAATTCCTCTGGGACTCACCAACTTATAACCAAAGGTGAGAATCTAATTAATTTAGGAATAAAGTGATGTTTTATAGACAAGTCAAGTGGCAAGGTTTTCATTTTCCATAATTCATCTCCAAATAATTGTTTTACCCAGTAACTAAAATTAGTGTCATTCAAACAATCTTTCTTGGCAGAACACAGTGATAAACCATTTGTTTTCAGCGCCGTGCTCATTGTGCTCTGTCTTCGGGTATGTATTTCCACAGCATGAAAGGTAAGATCTTACGGATTAATGAATGAACAGCTCATTTTAAAACCTTCTCAATACTGACATTTATGATGTCTACTTCAAACATTATAGAGTTAACAAAAGTTATCATGAGCATTGTAATAAGTAAATCCACTTAAAGGTAGGCTAGGCAATTTTCAGAGAGGCTAGCAATAGCTAGTGTGGTTACAAGGAGAAAGGTGATCTCGACAGATGCCTCCAATTTAGATTGGGGGGCCCCAGTGTTCCAACTATACCGCGTCCTTTGGGGGAGCCCACTTCTTTTGGGGGGGGGTGATGTTCGCGCACTTGCGCGTGCCAAGGACTGAAGCGCCTTTCAGACAGGACGTGGAATGCGCGGCGCTGCGCTATGAAACCCATTCATTTCAAGGACTTGCACAGATACATAACAGCTACAAGTGTATGCACTCTGCAAGCACTATATACAGGATTAACCCTATTATACTTTATCGACACAGTCAAACAGCAAACAGCCATCCACAAATAGCCTATAAAGGCTGTCTTTGAGTTCACTTGAACAAGGGTGAAATTACACGTCAGGCTAGTACAGAAGACTACCATAATTCCTCCGTGCAATTAGGCCTCAGACATTGAGAGTCACGCAGACCTATAACAACCCAGCCACAAAACATAATTGGGAATAACATTCCTTACCTTAACACATAATAGATTTCAAGGACTTTGCGCGTAGATCAATGGCCTCCAACGTTTATATTTTTCTACGAATCTTTGAGTTAACGTGTACTAAACATGACTGGAATTTTCACCGCAGCGCCACCACACCTTGATGCTCATGACAAGAATGGCATGTATAGTTATCTTTATTGAAGTGAATTAGGTTTAAATCGCCGTCATGCATGAATGAATGATATTTTTGCTATTTTAGACATAATAATATAATATAATATAATATAATACATATAATACTCCACGATGACCACATTACACAAAACTGAAATTGCATGTCAAAATAAAACATTATCAATATTTTTTGAGACCCCCCAAAATTTCAAGAATCACGTATTCAGGGGAGCCCTAGCTCCCCCTAGCTCCCCCGTGGTTTGTACCCTGGGGGGCCCTTTACGATGCTAGGCCCGTCTCTGGTCTAAGGTCAAGCCTGGAGAGGCGCCTACATATATACGTAAACTGTCCAGAGATGAGAGCAGTCGGTCTATCGCTGAAAGCTTTTCTCCCATACTTAAAAGGCCACCACGTCTTGGTCCGGATGGACAACATGGCAGTGGTGTCCTATATAAATCGCCAGGGCGGTCTAAGGTCAAACAACCTGCATACCATGGCCAAAAACCTCATCTTTAGGGGTTCAGCACAACCTGCGCTCCCTAAGGGCGGCATTCTGAACCAGGGTGCGGATATGTTATCCAGAGACAATGTTCCCCCAGGGGAATGGTCTCTTCACCCACAGATGGTTCAGCTAATACGGAGCATCTTCGGAGAGGCAGAGGTCGACCTCTTCGCCCTCAGAAGACAACGCTCATATTTTTCTTAAAGAGCAGGGACACGCTTGCCCACAATTGGCCGAGCCACCCTCTGTATGCATTCCCTCCACTCACGATGTTACCACAGGTCATCGAACGGATCAGGGAGAGCAAGTGCGCAATGCTACTGATAGCACATCTCTGGAAGAACCACTTATGGTTCTCCAAGCTGGCTCAGCTGCTGGAAACAGCCCCATGGCCGGTTCCGCTGAGGAGAGACCTCCTCACGCAGGCAAACCGATTAATCTGCCGTCCCCGTCCCGAATTGTGGGCCCTTCATGTCTGGCCCCTCAACGGATACCCGGGTGTCTCCCGGAAAGGGTGCTGAAAACGATCACTGAGGAAAGTGCGCCGTCAACTAGACACCTCTACGCTCAGAAATGGGTGGTATTTTCAGGCTGGTGCGCTGCACGGAGCCCAGACCCCGATTTGTGCGAAGTATCGAGTGTACTCGCCTTCTTACAAGGGCTTTTGGACGCGGGTCGTACCCCCTCCACGCTCAAAGTGTATGTGGCGGCCATAACAGCTTCTCACGCGACCTTGTGGTACGCTTCCTCAAAGGGGCTAGGAGGCTGAACCCTGCGTGACCTCCTTCTGTGCCTATCTGGGACCTCTCCACGGTCCTGTAAGCACTGAAAGGTGCCCCATTCGAGCCGCTACGGTCTGCGGAGCTGAAGCATCTCTCGTTAAAGATCACTCTCTTACTGGCGCTCGCCTCAGCAAAGAGAGTGGGCGATTTACAAGCGCTGTCTATAAGCGCTTCCTGCCTTGAGTTTGGGCCTAACGACTCTAGAGTCATCCTTAAGCCAAGGAATGGTTATGTTCCTAAAGCGCTCTCGACTCCGTTCAGAGCGTAGGTCATTTCACTAACAGCTCTTTCCTCACCAGAAGACGAAAGAGACGTGAATTTACTCTGTTCCGTCAGGGCTATCAGAGTTTATGTGGAGCGTTCTGCCTCATTCAGACAGTCAGAACAGCTCTTTGTATGCTTTGGCAGCTGCACCAAAGGGCTCGGTGTGACAAAGCTTAGATTATCGCGCTGGATAGTAGACGCTATCGCGTTGGCTTATGAGTCTAAGAGTCTGCATTGCCCCTTAGGTGTCAGAGCTCATTCCACAAGAGGCATGACCTCGTCATGGGCTTGGTCAAGTGGTATACCCATGGAAGATATTTGTGCGGCGGCCGGCTGGGCCTCGCCGTCCACATTCATCAGATTTTATAATCTGGAAGTTCCCGCTTTACAAGCGAGGGTTCTTTCAGTGTAAGTGCAAGCACAAACCCCCCTAGGCCATAGGGCCCGATACATATCTGGTCCTGGTTAAACACTACAGTCCTGATATAAATTTATGTACATACATTATAAAGATTTGGCCCTATTAGGCCCATTTCCTTGTTTTTCCTATACAAGACTCACCAAATTACCAGTTTCTATTGGGATTCATAAACTTTACTCATCTATTAGCCTCAGGCATCTGCTTCGGGCTACTGTATGGAGCGAAGTTAAGCACGCACAGCGTTTTGAAGGGGGTTCCCATAGCGTAAGCTAGCCTTACGCAATATGAGAGACCTCTTGAAAGGGAACCTCTCGGTTACTTACTCAACCTCGGTTCCCTGAGAAGAGGGAATGAGTATTGCGTAACCCGCCGTGCTATTGTGCTTTGATCAGGGGATCGCTTCAGTCGACTTAACCTGAATTCCTTTGGCTGAATGGGCCACTATATGACCGTGCTAGCCGCTCATCTGTGTCTGCTGTGCAGCTGCACTGCGTTTTAAAATTTTTTGCTTCAATATTCTCGAGAAAAGGAGTTTTCCCAAAACGTAAGCTAGCCTTACGCAATACTCGTTCCCTCTTCTCAGGGAGCCGAGGTTACGTAAGTAACCGAGACGTTCTTCCTCCGAGACGAGTCCGACACTCCAGTCACTGCAGCTCCGTCACCCGTGCTATGGATTTATACCGACCTGCCTTTTACACTAGCCTGCTGCAGGGGCAGACAGTGCCGCCGCTCCCACCACGCGCATCACGCGCTGTGTGTAGGGCACCAAGTGCTGAAGGAGCATCAAAAATAGCCTAATGAAAAATCAATCATCATATCACTGTCATAATAATTATAATGCCGATATTATTTCAGTATAGAAATATTATTAGGCACTTTTTAGGGATGTATATAACAAAACAGGCAGAACAAGAGTACTTCATTGCTCTAGAAAGTAACGATGGTGCCGCCACCGCCCCTCCCCCCAAACACACTCAACTTCCCAAGTTCAGTGGTCCGTTGGATTGCACGGTGCCTGACGAAGTTTGACAGTAGAATAAATAAATATGAAATATTCCGAATGAATACTTTTGTTCGTTTTCTTTATTAAATTCATTTGCCAGCAAGAAAGATAGTATTATATTTTAAATAATCTGTACCCCCCTACCCCGCCGACGTATGACGTATGTGCTCGTTTGAGAAACGCTGAGCTAACTTTGCAATGGGGTACCTCCGTTTGGTCAGGATTTTTCCTCTTTTTGGCTGGTGTTAACCAACAATGAAAAATCGTTGTCTGGCAGCCTTTCAGTGTCCTTTTCATCTTTTCATCTTCACCGTTAGCATGCACCGTCAGCTCTCTCCAACCATTCATCCCAGCGACGGCGCAAAATAGTGAACAAACTTGGTAGAGAAAGCGGGTTGGGTAATACCAAGTAGTCGGTGCGGTGGGGGGGGGGGGGGGGGGGTACAGATTATTTAAAATATAATACTATCTTTCTAAAGAAAACGAACACAGACTCTACGTCTAGAACCTACGTCACAGACTCGTATGAGCACGGCCCACTGGTGGGGAATAGAAACATGACAAGTGGGGCGCGACAAACAGGTTTTGTGCCCATCTTTTTAATTCCTTTATTTATTGACCATACACTCAAAACAAAACAAAGATACATTTAAATGTAAGCCTTACATAACCATTTCACACGTAAGTTTAAAAGTTTTTCAAGGCGACCGTTATTGATCGTAGTATCACTTAATGGTTCCCATGGAGACGCGTCATTCATTGCTTGTCACACCGCAGCCACAATAGCTTAATGACTGACGATCTGCTTTTATTTCCTTTTTTATTAAAAGTTTCACAAATTTGTTAGCTATAGCAGGATATATCTGATATTCCGATTGTAAAATATGTGCAAGTGGATGTGTTTTGTTGTTCAAACACCAACGATCGCGTTAGTTGAGCTGTATGCGCAACGTATTTTAGGTATCTTATTAAAATACCTAAAGAAAATACGTAGGCCTACATTATTAGGAATTTACCACCTCCGGCTCAATTTGAGATTATTATTATTATTTATTTCTTGTTCTTTTTGCATGGAGTTTGCAAAGTGACTAAATGAATCAAAGCACAACTAACGTTAGTCCACACTTGTATTTTCTCAGTTTCTGAATTTGATGTTATCAGAGGCTAAATGCAAACACATTTTTTTTTATCTACCTTTGAGTCTTCTTTCATGCAAAGTGATAATATAATTGCACTTTCATTTTCTCTATTTGAAAGTTTTTAATGTTGTTATTTGATGTTAAGTTTTTAAAATGTGATGTTACAAAAAAAATGTCTTCAAAAGTATGTAGAAGGTGGTTACATTTATTTCCATTCCAGTATCTTCACACATTACATTTCCGTTTGCACTTGTAGGCTATGCTGCTTTAATTTCTTTGTTCCTACTATTTAGTTTATTTTCTTGAACTGCTATTTCTTATCCTGGACTGCCAGTTAGGCTTGTTACCTTTTACACAAGAAAATTCTTCAATAATTTAATAAATTAATAATTAAGCCCCCCCCCCCCCCCCCCCCCCCAATGGTAGACCCAAAGTTACGCCCTTGTATGTTTGGTAATAAAAAGTTAAACTGGCTAAATTTGGGGGTTGGGGGGGGGTTGGGCATCATTAATGCTTAGGGCACCAAAATGGCTATAGCAGCGGCACTGGGGGCAGAAATGCACTTTATCTACATAATAAAGGCATCAGACTTAAATCTAAAACTATTGAGAATTATAGATCAGCGTGACCTTATCGATTGAATAAGATAAACTTTTTTTTTGTATCGTATGTAAGCCGACGCCCCTAACCAACCGAAAATCGTTTGTACATTACATGAGTATCCGAGCTGTCATCTGGGGTGGCAAAGCTAATTTTGCCCCTGGGTTAACAGTGTTGGTGGGGAGTTTTGCATGTTTATCTTTAGGGTAAGACATTAACCAGGGGATAAACCCACAAAAAGTGACAAATCCTCCAGAAATTTGAAATGTCATTTCTTCTCCTTTTCTCTCGTTTGTGTTTATATTGTTAAAGTACTCTCATGAAGGTAAAACGAGAAGTAACACGACGCGACGAACCAGCACGCTATTGGTCAGTTGATAATTGGCGCGTTCGGTCGCGTCGCGGTGTCATCTTGAAGAACGCCCGCCCAGGATTGCTGATCTCCTCCTCTTCCAGGAAGTAAAAAAGGCGTCAAATAAGGAGGAACAAGGGAAAACACGTCCTCCCCACATCTGCCTCTCTCCCTCATTAATGTGTAAAGCACATTAATGTTTTAACGTGAGATTGTCGTGTAAAGCCGCTGCATGATGTCCATTAGGGCGCGAAACAGAGAGGTCTGCGCAGACTGCAGCTCCACCGGTAAGACAAACAAAACAAACACGAAACAAACGCAAACAGACAGTGCATATGAGATCTTGTAGGGTTTTATTCAGACAGATGTTTATAAACTGAATTATTTAATTGAGATTATTCTCAAGCCTTAGCCAACACAGTAATAATACTCACGGATTACGCGGATACTGGTTTCTGAATAAAACATAGCGCGGTTAAAGGACAGTCCCGATATTCCCATTGGGAAACTGATGATGGTCAGGCCCTCGTTTTTAAAAACTAATTTTACCTTCAGATCAACCAATAAACTGTAGTTTCCCAGTTTTTTTTTACTTGGAGGTAAAGACGCATCTTTAATTCATTAAGCAGGGAAGACCGAACAACTATATAGCACTAATAACCATAGTTTCCAACGGAATTCCTAGTTTCTGTTATCATAACGGTTTATGTTCTTTATTATAATAAAACACTGAACTTAAATAACTCTCCCGCGCCCCCTCCAAAAATGTCATAAAATGTAACGTTAGAGATAGACCAATGTATGTTAAAAGCAGT
Source organism: Siphateles boraxobius (assembly GCF_051911475.1). Lineage (NCBI taxonomy): Eukaryota > Metazoa > Chordata > Actinopteri > Cypriniformes > Leuciscidae > Siphateles > Siphateles boraxobius. The sequence continues at coordinate 326,959 of NW_027508823.1, read as the reverse complement.
GGCATTATTTAATAATTGTAATCTATAATAAGTGTTTATTCATTTATTTATTCTTAATTTTATATATTTGTTGTTGTTTTTTATAGCCAATATCTACACATTATTTTTATTTGTAAGTGTTCCGGTAATCAATATTCAGAACTGGTTATTTGTTTTGGTTTTATTAGTATATTTTGACACAAGAATAACTATAAAAAATAATCAATCTACAGCAAAAATACACATCAATTCGATATTATATTTAGGTATATGATATTATATAATCTAATATTATTATTTAGGCTATTATATTTATGTACTGTTGTTTTGTGATCCAACTGGTCTAAATTATGTACATTAATTTACTATTTTGAATGTATCTGACTATTAAGTTTAAAATGCTGTTAGTTGTTCACCTGAAAATGTTTTTTTTTGTGTTGACAATCCATTAAATAAGTTATTGTTCCTCCTTTGCTTCAATGACAGTAGAACTTAAATTCTGATGAGCATGTTCTCCTGCATTATTCGAAAATGATCTTGAGAGCATCTTCCATGGAAACATCTGGCCATTTGTACAAAGGCGTCACATGTTCAGCAGCGTTAAGGCCCGTTCACACCAAGAACGATAACTATAAAGAAAACGATAAAGATATAGTTCTAAAAATCATTCTCGTTATTAAAGAATAGCAGAGTAAACACCACAGCTATAACGATAACGGCACAGAGAAGCGATATAGCTGAAACCACTTTCAGAACGATTTTATCCAGCTGATGGATGATAAAAGCATTGACAGCCAATCAGAATCAATCCTGCTATAACGAGCTTGAGTATTTAAAGCGGCAGACAAGCACGCGCGTAGAATAAACAGAACGATATCGTCCGCTGGTGTGGACACTAATATAGTTATCTTTAGTTATCGTTCTTGGTGTGAATAAGCCTTTATACAGGTTTGTGGCAGTAGGTGGGTTAGGAGGAAGAAAGTATAATGTCGAGATCTGCCTTTTGAGAGGGATTTGCAATACTTAAGTCACAACTTTTCTTTTCTCATTCTTAGATCCTCGTTGGGCCTCGATCAATCGTGGAGTTCTGATCTGCGATGAATGCTGCAGTATTCACAGAGGTCTGGGCCGCCACAGCTCTCAGGTCCGGCACCTGACCCAATCTTTTTGGCCCTCCTCACAGCTACAGGTGAAGACTCATTCTGCAAGCGCTAATGTGGAGCCGCTTTGCTTCGCATGTTTCCTGAGGTTCATTAAAAGGAAATGAGGCATTGTATCTCAGTTCCTCAAACAGAAATAGAATGAAGTGGTCTGCATATTTTCTCTCGTCGGCCTTCTTCACCACACGCAAGACAATGGGCATGTTTACATGTACACCAATACGCCGATAACTCCCAAAAATCTGATTCTTGAATCAACCTCTTGGTTTACATGCAAACTAATAACCTGGTAATGCAAGTAAACCGTGTTTACATTACTTTGTTAAAAAATCTGATTATTGCCCAGTAGTGATGTCAAAACCTAATCATTAATGTAACTCACTGGTTTATGCTTAAAGGATGAGTTTCCCCAAAAAATTATTTTGTCATCATTTACTCGCCCTCAAATTGTTACTAACCTGTATGAATTTATTTCTTCTGTTGAACACAAAAGATATTTTGAAGAATGTCAGTAACCAGACGGTTGATGGCCCCAATGACTTCCGTAGTATTTTATTTTCTTGTTCTTTTTTTTCATTGAAGTGTCTCGACACTGCTCATGTGACATTGGAGTCACAGGAACACCATTGCAGCATTTTATGCGTGTTCATTTCTTGTCTCAAGTGAAAGTTAATGAAAGTTGAGGTGAATGGTTTGTTGTTTATCAATAGATGGTGAAGTCCCTGTACAATAATGGAGCAAATTCAATCTGGGAACACAGCCTTCTGGATCCATCTTCCATCATGAGTGGAAAACGCAAAGCCAATCCTCAGGACAAAGTCCAGTGAGTCCCATATATCATGTCATTCAGAGCCAAGCGAGTCTCTCAGCTTAAACATGCTCCCTTAATCATTTACTTCTCTCTCAGCCCTAACAAAACAGATTTCATAAAGGCTAAATATCAAATGTTGGCGTTTGTTCATCGAATGCCATGTAGAGAAGATGATAGTGTCACTGCCAAAGACCTCAGCAAGGTAAGAATGTTGCTTAATAGAAATGAACGAACTGGACTGGGCAATAATCTCTGAGATGAAAATGGGGCCTATTTAAGATCTACATCTGATGTGGTCTTCAGAGGTCTTGAGACCGAAACCACAAAATAAACCATGGATTCACTCTTCTTGTTTTTTAGCAACTTCACTCTAGTGTGAGAACTGGCAATTTGGAAACGTGTCTGAGGCTGTTGTCGCTGGGAGCACAGGCTAACTTTTTCCATCCAGTAAGTTTCAAAGACCATAAGGATATTGCTAAATTTTTAAAATGCTAACGTTCTAGTTTATGTATTATAAAAATAGTTGTCTACTCATGACGTGCAAATTAAAGAACACCGACGCAGCCGGATCATTTCCATAATGACCATTGCAATCTACCAAGAGCAGTGGAAATTAGCGTCTGGTTTAATTAAGACATGTTTTTTTGGGTGGTAATTAATGGTGCAAATAACAGTAAATTGACTAGCTCAAACCTTAGTTAATCACCTTGCATGATTCATTTAAATACTCTCCTCCCATAAATCTTGTGTCTGAAAGGGAAACTCATATAAATGCATATGCAATAAGCTCAGCCAGAAAAATGACTGTCCACACCTTTTCAGCACTAACTTTTCACTGCGTGTCTTTAGTAAATCCTGACAGTAGTTTTTTTTAACGCCAAAAGAGGTTTTGCGCTGGAGCAAGCTGTTAGGAAATCTGGCCCACTGATATCAGATCCTAATTTTGACAAAATATGTAAATACTGTGTTTTGCATGGCAGTATACGTGGATGCCTTCATTGCTATCCACCGCTAAAGTGGAATAAGATATCATTATTTAGCTTTCTTTGCTATTTATTCCATAGCAGGGTTAAGCTTTATTGTCTCTGACTGAATTACTCTAATGAATGTCATTTGTTTTCTTCAGGAGAAAGGAAATACTCCATTACATGTGGCAGCTAAAGCTGGTCAGCTGCTACAGGCAGAGCTGCTTACTGTTTATGGAGCCGATCCCGGAGCACAAGACAGTTCTGGGAAGACTCCTGTTGACTACGCCCGGTGAGACAGATGCAGATTTGAGGGATCAGTACTAGGGCTGGGTACCGAGTTCGGTACTTTTTAGGTACCGACCGAATTGTCTCGATACTACCGAGTATCGAAACGTGTCTTGTTTTTCTGTACCAAATTTCTGTACCTAAGTGGTTAATCTCGTCAACGTCAGTGAAACAATAAGCATGCAGCACGACTGTGGCGGAAAAACACTAGTTTACAGGTGTGTGTGTGTGTGTGTGTGTGTGTGCGCGTGCGCGCCTCACAGCCCAGATAGATAGAAAATATGTGGAAATGATCAAAAGTGTACCTATGTACCAGACTCGATGCCAGAAGCACGCAATCCAATATTTTCGACAAGATAATTGCTGGCAAGACCGGCGACACGATAAATCTGATAAGGCACTTAAAAGCGCACAGAATACTCTCGAGAGTAGAAAGTTTATCCGTCTTCGACTGCAAGAACTGGAGGACGGACATTTTGATGATATGCCGGTCAAATATCGCCTCTTAATTAGTCAAGTTGAGGAAAACTGGAGGAAGGCTATGTAACTTAATAAATGACAATCATGCTTCCATTATGAGCGTGCATACCGCGCGCCTACGTTTGAAATAACAAACTTGAGCGCGCGAAAGATGCGATATGTGAACAGGCTCTTAGGCGTGCGCTTTATTTGAAATGCAGCATGCGATGTTTAATAACATTCAAACGGTAGATCCTGTTCCTTTATAACATTGCAAGAGGTCGGTGTATTTTTGCTTTATACATTTTAGGCTTATTCTCAAATTCAGATTGTGTTAGGGGGGCGGGATTATTAGGCAATTTTGATCGGACAATTTGATCGGAGAGATTTAACATTATTTTTTTCCCGGCCAATGTCCGGTAATTACCAGACAACGGAAACCCTGATTCATAATCATTACTTTTGCCGCTTCTTTGTGGCAAGCTTTATGCGTGCGCTTGAGTGCAGCAATATAACGCTCATTATCCTGTATAGCCTATTTAAGTAATTCAATCAATATAAAGAGGCGATTTGTCCACTAATGGCTTAAATGAACTATTAGTCGACTAGAAAAGAACTTTAGTCGGAGAGAGCCCTTATTCCACATATTTTCGAACCAGCCGCCATTCTGTGTTGAGCGACACTGAGCGGAATGAGCGAGCGGAGGAATATTCAGAAATGCGTTCTCCGCTCACATGCTCTGATCGGAACAAAGGAATATTAAAATATTTAATCATTAGTTTACACTGCCCATCATTTTAATCCCATATCAAACACAGTATGTCATGTCTATTTTAATGTGTAATATATAATGTTTTTTTATTTCATGTTTTTAAGTAGTATATTATGTTAGTCCACAGCCCCCAACCAGGGAGTGCTGATGCTATGACGAGTGGCACTTTTATTTCTTTTCTATTTTTGAACTTGATACAAATTGACAACTGCACTTTTGTTTTCTCTGTTTTTGAATTTCATGCAAGTTATGACACAGCTGCACTTTTATTTTCTTTATTTTTGAACTTGCTGTTATTTGACGTAGATAGTTAGTTTGTATTTAGATACAACTTGTTACTATACTGATACTACTTGTTACTTCAATAAATTGGAACATTTTAAGCTTGTTGCGCATTTCATTAGCATTGTGTTGGGGCGATGGGGCCGGTGGGGCTTGAAAACTCACCCTTGTTCAACGAGGGGTATGACCGAAAAAGTTTGAGAACCACTGCCCTAATCCATATAGGCGCGCGTGCGCGTTCAGTACTGCAGATGACGAGTCAGCATCGCCATATATTACTCTTTGCAGCCAATACACTCAGTAAACACTTGTTTATTAATAAACAATTAAAATATCTCCTTGTTTCAATTAATTTTCATTAAGTTTCATTGTTAAACAATGCATTAAGGCAGAAACAATGAGCTCATTGAAGTAAAGAATACATGTTGTTAAATGATTCGGAAACATAGAAAACTTTATCATTGGTGCTTTTTTACAGACTCAAAATATGAGTGCAAAAAAGTCAACAAACTGAAAAAATAAAAGTTTTTTTAAGGTAATGTTATATTGTTAAAACTGGTTTCATGAAATTGGTATTGAAAAAAGTATCGTTCAGGAACCGGTATCGAAGTCAAGGTATCGGTATCGAAAATTGTGTTACGATACCCAGCCCTAATCAGTACAAAGATTAATAATTTTCAGTGATGTTTTATGTTCTGTTATCTGTTATGTCTCACTATAGGCAGGCAGGACACCTGGAGCTCGCAGACAGACTGGTGGAGATCCAGTTTGAGCTGACAGACAGACTAGCGTTCTATCTGTGCGGAAGAAAGCCAGGTCAGTCATCAGTATCTCTGTAATGACAGCACAGCATGTACCTCAAAGATTTGAGATCCTGGAAAGAAAATGGCTTCTTGTTCTCCTCAGATCATAAAAGCGGGCAACACTTTATAATTCCTCAGATAGCAGACAGGTAGGATAAGCTCTCTTTTGTATCATGCCTGTAGTTTATTAAAATACTTAATTGCATCATTTGTTTTCATTGCTGGCTTCATATGGATAAGAAATGTGTAAGTATGGAAATGGCTCTTGCTTGTCTTCCTAGAGTAATTTATGATCAGATGATAATGGCTCTCTTCATTTTATTTTACATACAGCAGTCTTGACTTGACAGAACTGGCCAAAGCAGCAAAGAAGAAGCTTCAGTCTGTAAGTTGTACAGTAGTTTACTGTTTTTGTAAAGCTGAACCTTAGCTTGTCTCCATGCATGTTGGGGTTGCTCATTACATTTTTATTCCAACAACTATTTTGACACCTAAAATTAGCTGTATACAGCAAAATAACCTTGCTGTGGTGCTTTCAGCTCAGTAATCATCAGTTTGAAGAACTAGCCATGGATGTGTACGATGAAGTTGACAGAAGGGAAACAGATGCAGGTTAGAGAAGCGTAATAGCCTGATATCTGTCCATTTTTCTCTAAAAGTAAATTCTGATTTTATCCTAACATTTTGAATGGTGTCATTCTTTTGCTATTGTAGTCTGGCTTGCAACACAGAACCACAGCACTTTGGTAACTGACACCACAGTGGTACCTTTCCTCCCTGTCAACCCGGAATATTCTTCCACTAGGAATCAGGTACATTGACACAGATGCGCACACACCTTTTAAAAATCATTGAGTTGATTTGATCATCTTTGAGTTTCCCTCTGTTTGTGGTATTTATGTTGCAGGGACGCCAGAAACTTGCAAGGTTCAATGCACATGAGTTTGCCACGCTGGTTATTGATATTTTAACTGATGCCAAACGCCGTCAGCAAGGAAATTCTCCTGATAATGTCAAAGGTGATGAAAGGTCTTGGGTTTGTCATGAACTGCATGATGCATAAAGTTCAACTTCCACCCTTTGTTTCTTCCCAGATAATGTGGAGTTAATTCTGAAGGACATCGGGAACCGTCATGGCAGTGCAAGTCCTGAGATGGACCAGCCTGATTATGACAGTGTAGCATCAGATGAGGATACTGAGCAAGAACCAACATCTGGAAAAGACGAGAGGACCAAGGTAAATTGTTGAGTTTCTCCGGGTGCGTAATAGTAATATTGTCCCAGGAATAATTGCGAATAACGATATTGAAATCGATATTGAAATTATATAATGAATTACGATGTCATTTTAAGACTATTTAATGCCACTAAAATTGGTAAAATAACAGCATAATAATGCAAGTACATACTTAAAAATAACAGAGGACTTTTGATTCTTAAGAATATTTAGATACTAAAAAAAATTATATCCAAAATAATTAAAACTTTTGCAAGTAACAAAAAGCAAAAAAAATCATGTTTGACAATGTCAGACTTTTAAAGTACATAACAAAAAGGGTAGGGTACTCTGTGACGTAGGGTACTCTGTGACGTAGGGTACTCTGTGACGTAGGGGTACTCTGTGACGTAGGGGTACTCTGTGACGTAGGGGTACTCTGTGACGTAGGGGTACTCTGTGACGTCGGGTACTCTGTGACGTAGGGGTACTCTGTGACGTAGGGGTACTCTGTGACGTAGGGGTACTCTGTGACGTAGGGGTACTCTGTGACGTAGGGGTACTCTGTGACGTAGGGTACTCTGTGACGTAGGGTAGTCTGTGACGTAGGGTAGTCTGTGACGTAGGGGTACTCTGTGACGTAGGGGTACTCTGTGACGTAGGGTACTCTGTGACGTAGGGTACCCTGTGACGTAGGGTACCCTGTGACGTAGGGTACCCTGTGACGTAGGGTACTCTGTGACGTAGGGTACTCTGTGACGTAGGGGTACTCTGTGACGTAGGGTACTCTGTGACGTAGGGTAGTCTGTGACGTAGGGGTACTCTGTGACGTAGGGTTACTCTGTGACGTAGGGTACCCTGTGACGTAGGGTACCCTGTGACGTAGGGGACCCTGTACCGTAGGGTACTCTGTGACGTAGGGGACTCTGTGACGTAGGGTACTCTGTGACGTAGGGGACTCTGTGACGTAGGGTACTCTGTGAAGTAGGGGTACTCTGTGACGTAGGGGTACTCTGTGACGTAGGGTACTCTGTGACGTAGGGTACTCTGTGACGTAGGGTACTCTGTGACGTAGGGTACTCTGTGACGTAGGGTACTCTGTGACGTAGGGGTACTCTGTGACGTAGGGGTACTCTGTGACGTAGGGGACTCTGTACCGTAGAGTACTCTGTGAAGTAGGGGTACTCTGTGACGTAGGGGACTCTGTACCGTAGGGGACTCTGTACCGTAGGGTACTCTGTGACGTAGGGGACTCTGTGACGTAGGGGTACTCTGTGACGTAGGGTACTCTGTGACGTAGGGGACTCTGTGACGTAGGGTACTATGTGAAGTAGGGGTACTCTGTGACGTAGGGGTACTCTGTGACGTAGGGTACTCTGTGACGTAGGGTACTCTGTGACGTAGGGGACTCTGTGACGTAGGGGACTCTGTGACGTAGGGGTAATCTGTGACGTAGGGTACTCTGTGACGTAGGGTACTCTGTGAAGTAGGGGTACTCTGTGACGTAGGGGTACTCTGTGACGTAGGGTACTCTGTGACGTAGGGGACTCTGTACCGTAGGGTACTCTGTGACGTAGGGGACTCTGTGACGTAGGGGTAATCTGTGACGTAGGGTACTCTGTGACGTAGGGGTACTCTGTGACGTAGGGGACTCTGTGACGTAGGGGACTCTGTGACGTAGGGGACTCTGTGACGTAGGGGACTCTGTGACGTAGGGGACTCTGTGACGTAGGGTAGTCTGTGACGTAGGGGACTCTGTGACGTAGGGGTACTCTGTGACGTAGGGGACTCTGTGACGTAGGGGTACTCTGTGACGTAGGGGTCTCTGTGACGTAGGGTACTCTGTGACGTAGGGTACTCTGTGACGTAGGGTACTCTGTGACGTAGGGTACTCTGTGACGTAGGGTACTCTGTGACGTAGGGTACTCTGTGACGTAGGGTACTCTGTGACGTAGGGGTACTCTGTGACGTAGGGGTCTCTGTGACGTAGGGTACTCTGTGACGTAGGGGTCTCTGTGACGTAGGGTACTCTGTGACGTAGGGTACTCTGTGACGTAGGGTACTCTGTGACGTAGGGTACTCTGTGACGTAGGGTACTCTGTGACGTAGGGTACTCTGTGACGTAGGGTACTCTGTGACGTAGGGTACTCTGTGACGGAACTCTGTCACGCCCTTGGTGCGAGCTCACCACGCCCTTGGCAGCCCCTGGTATAAAAGCATCTGGTTCCGTCAAAACTACTGTAGCGAGTCAGGAGTTGGAATTACGAGTTTTGAAAACGATCGTCATGATGTGAGTGAGCATATATTTTTAATCACAATTTATGTTCCTTAGGCTAAAGTTAACCTCTGGTAACCCTCTGGTGAGGGTGTAACCCTCTTCGCTTCAATGACAGAGATAGGATCTTATGGCGCTTTTCCACTGCATGGTACGGTTCGGTTCGGCTCGGTACGGCTCACTTGTGACGCTTTTCCACTGCATGGTACGGTACGGTACGGCTCGCTTCGGCTCGCTTTAAATGGTACCTGGTCTGTTGAGGTTCCAAGCGTACCGTACCGATACTAAAATGTGACTTGAAAACACTGCAGATCACTGATTGGTCAGACAGACAGAATCGTCACTACCAGCGTCATTGTATTTGTGAGACATCAAACCCGCTGGATTTAAATAACCAATAACAGCCATCGCTGTAGCACCGGTTTTAAAACTACTTGCTTGAAGAAAAAAAACTTCCAAAAACGAAATGGCTGAATCGTGGTCAGTGGACGAGAAGCGCAGACGTTCCTCTTGTTGGTTGCCGAGGAGCGGATAAACTATAACGATCAGTCATAATCCCACACACTTTGAAGCGGTACTAACTGCAGTGGAAAAGCAACCGAGCTAAAGCGAACCGAGCCGTGCAACGCCGCGCCGAGTTGTACCATGCAGTGGAAAAGTGAGCCGAACCGTGCCGCACCGAGCCGAACCGTACTGAGCCGTACCGAGCCGTACCACGCAGTGGAAAAGCGCCATTAGGATTTGCAAGGAAGTCACTGGTCAGTTCCTCCAGGATTTCACTATTTTTTTAATGTCATTTTTGCGATCAAAATGACTGATTTTGTGGTGGTAATTTCCAGAAATTTTTGAAAAAATTTGCGATTTTTATATTTTATAATTAGGACATCACATTTACCATAATAGTATTATGTCAGATGCACAATAGTCATACATGACACAAATCACAAAAAAATGCATAAAGCTTGTTTATTTGGTCTAATCAAATTCTTTTTTTTAAATTGTGCTGTAGCCTTTTGTTGTTGCTTGATTAACATTAACAACAGCAGGTAAATTAGGTTACTATCACTTTAAGACCTACTACAGTAATGACAAACGTCCCAATCAGTTATTACTGATTGTTTTACGTAAATACTTGCCAAGATGAATATTTTGAAGTAATTGTAGCTATGTGTATTTGTTCAAGCGCTATAAAGAGAATTCAATATTCTAACTAGGCCGACAGGCGGTGACACGCAGTCAGTCATTCAGTCAGTCACACACACACACACACACACACACACACGCAAACTTGCAGTCAGAGACAGACTGTCACTCGACTGGCTGAAATTAGTTCTCTTTCACGGTATACTGCGCTTTTAATAATTCTTTTTAGTACCATCGAGCATATCATATTTTTTGTTGTGTCATTCAATCATGTTAAACGCATTAATAAGTTTGCCATACTGCCCAATGAAAACCTGGGCGCTTATGTGAGAGGGCAGGAGTGGTGCTTATCTTTCGCCATGTTTCTGACAGACCGCACACAGACATCACGCGTGCGCAACATCTATTCTGTACCCACGTAAAAATGCATTGAAACTTTAACTAAAGATATTTCAAATGGGTGAAAAACTGCGACATTTTGCCAAGTAATTCGCTTTGCTGCAGACTACAGCGATGCCACCGCTCGGCGCAGACGTCCGTCCCTATAATTAATAGGGCTCGCACCTTGGGATTTCAAGCTTTCCTGTTATATCCAGCCACCATCAAGTTGACAAGAGGATCCGACCAAAACCTGTTTACTGAGCCTAGTGAGGCGTCCAAATTTATCGATTCCTTTGATTCACTCAACTCGGAGGATGTGATTTCAATTTTGCCATGACTGTTGTCATGACTCATGTTAGTTTTTTTTACTTCCCGAATGCACAGTATGACGCGCTAAGAGACGTTTACAGACACTACCTGATTTTGATTTTTTGAATAATTATCTGCCTTTTTACGGCTTGGAGGCTTGCCAATTTCTTAGTTGGTAATAGTACGCTGTTTTGTTGTTCTATCGCTCTGAGATTTAACTTGTAAAAAAGAAATACGTTGTGGATTTCCTTTATTTATCTAGCAAAATATAATAAAGTAATATAATTTCTTTTTATTATATAATAAAGTAATATAATAATAAGGCTCTCATATTTACCTTACCCCAATCACTATCATTATGGTAGATCAGACATGTCCAGTTGGTTCTATTTTGGGAATTAGCTTTTTAAACTGTAATTTATGGGTAAAGGTCTTAATGTAATTCATTTAAACATTCGCAGTTTAGTTCCTAAAATTGATAAACTAAGGGCATGGCTTGTTTATAATAATCCCAATATTATAACATTATCTGAAACCTGGCTAAATGAAAATATAGCAGACTCCAATGTTAAACTGGACAACTACATCATATATAGGCAAGATAGAGGATCCAGGGGAGGTGGGGTCGCCACTTACATTTCATCAAATTTGAAATCACAATTAATTACTCCTAAAGTGATGCCTGAGCTTTTTGAAGGTATCTTTAAGGTTATTCTTCATGAAAATAAACAATTAATAATTGGCAATATATATCGGCCACCTACATCTTCCAATCTAGAGTCTGTTCGAAACATCCTAGCCACTGTTTCATCGTTTGGTGACTCATCAGAAATTATGCTGCTGGGGGATTTCAATTTAAACTGGACTGATCCTGGTACTCTCATGGAACGTGACATGTTCAATGGTTTAAATTTTACACAAATTTTTAAAGAGACTACAAGAATCAGTCCAAGTTGCAAATCTCATCTCGACTGGATTTTAGTCACACATCCCAACAGAATAATAAAATCTGGTGTTCTTTTGGATTGTTTTAGCGACCATTCTATCATATATTGCATTTGGAAAATTTCAATTCCCCATCTTTCTCCGAAATTAATTAGGATCCGTGACATGAAATTATTTAACAGTGATTTTTTTATAAATTATGTGAGAAGGATAAATTGGAATAGACTTAGCCTAATTCCTGATGCGGAAGCTGCCTGGAATTTCTTTTATACAGAATTTGTGCAAGTTATTGATAAGCATGCCCCATGGACAACTATTAAGGTCAAAGGTCATCATCTACCCTGGGTAAATGGGGAACTTATCAGTCTGTTTAAGCAGAGGGATAGGGCATGGAATAAACACAAATCTACAAAACTTCCAAGTGATTGGGAGGAATACAAACGGCTACGAAACACGTGCACCACTCAAACAAGAAATGCTAAAGCCAATTACTATAGAAATAGTTTGTCAAATGATTTCAATAATACTAAACAATTTTGGAAAAAAATGAATACCTTACTTGACAAATCTAATACTACCAGGAGTAACATGACAATTAATAATGAAACTGTTAATGATCCAGCAGTGATCTCAAATGCTTTTAGTTTGCATTTTCCACAAACACCGCAGGTACAGTCATCGCTCTTTCACCCAGAGCCGACTGTTCATTCTCAGCCCTGCGTTAGTTCTTTCACATTTCGTCAGACTAGCTCAGCTGATGTCCAGTTGGCCATTAGCAAGCTATCCTCTAGCAGTGGACCTGGCCCTGACGGCATTGAGGGTAAGTTTATTAAACTTTCTTCACATGTCCTATCCTTTCCATTGGCTGAGCTCTTTAATTTGTCATTTTTAACACACGAAGTGCCTTTGACATGGAAATGTACCAAAGTCATTCCATTGTATAAAGGAGGGGACACCCAAAACATGAACAATTATAGACCTATCTCAATAATTAATAGTATTGTGAAAATTTTTGAGAAAATTATCTTCGATCAATTATCGAACTATCTTTCTGATAACAATTTACTTTCTCAATGCCAGTCAGGTTTTAGGAAACACTTCTCAATTACCACTGCTCTTTCGAAATTTACAAATTATATTTTTTACTAGTTTTGATAACAATATGTGTACTGGTGCCATCTTCTTAGATCTTACAAAAGCATTTGATTTAGTTGATCATTATCTGCTCCTGGATAAATTATATTCAATTGGCCTTTCCCGTTCATCTCTTCTGTGGTTTAACTCATATTTCCATCACCGCCGCCAGTGTGTGTCCTTCAGGGGCAGTCAGTCGAATTTTACAGGTGTAGATAAAGGCATACCCCAGGGTTCTTCGCTTGGGCCTTTGTTATTCTCCATTTTTATTAATGACTTGCCACTCTGCTGTTCAGGATGTAACATTCATCTTTATGCAGATGATACAATTATATATTGTTCCAAATTGAATATTCCTGACATAAATTATTCCTTACAACATGACTTTGATTCTGTACAGCAGTGGCTGTCATTTAATAGACTCCTGCTGAATAAATCAAAATCTTATTGTATGCTTTTTCAGAAGAAAGATAGGAATAATCTTAATATGCATTTTCTGGATTCTTCTACTCTAGAGCAAACTGAAAAATTTAAATATCTTGGTGTTTGGCTAGAAAAAGATCTCTCATTCAAAGCTCATATACACGCGCTTAACAACAAACTTAATTTTCTTCTTAAAACATTATATCAATCGATAGACTGCTTTAACTTTCAGGTTAGGAGAAGAATAGTATCTCAGTTGCTGCTACCTATACTGGACTATGCAGATATTATATATCTTAATACTACTGCTACTTGTTTACATTCTCTTGATGTGGTATACAATAGCCTATGCCAATATCCATATTACTTATCGCAATATTTAGTGCCTTACAGTTCACAATATAACCTTCGTCACAATGAACAGATCTTCTTTACTGTCCCTAGAGTTAAGAGAGAAATTGGGAAATATGCTTTCTGTGTTAGAGCCCCTCGTGACTGGAATCGTCTTCCTGCATCTATTCGCTCGCTTACGTCTTTTCCTCTGTTTCGAACTGCTCTGCTAACACATCTTCAGAACACTTGTCTATGTTTCTAACATTTCAGATTTAGCATTGATATGTCATGTTATGTACATGTATGTGTGTATATATGATTGTGTTTATGTATATTCATGTATATATTTAGTGATGTCAACTTTGACTATTATATTGGGGATCATTGTACTTTATGATATATGTTACACCAGTTGTTGTCCTACTTCTTACACTAAATACCCCTCGTAAAACGCTTGACTTCCAAAGCAACTTCATGCTGAGTCTTAATTTAAAAAGGTTTTTATTTAAAGTGGTATAAAATAAATTGTGTGTAGTGGTATACATACCACAGCTTGGGAACCACTATGATTTACTTTACTTTATCTGTGATGGGTGGGGATAGTGAGAGCTTGGGTGCGTGTGCGGGCAGGCGTGGGTGCGCGTGGTGTGTGTGACTGCGTGTGAGTGTATGGTTAAGGTTTTTCTTATATTTTGTATCTACTCTGTTGTGTTGTTGTTTAATGTTGTTTGGACATGATCCTGAGGACCCCCATGAAAACGAGATGTTTCATCTCATGGGGCTGATCCTCTAATAAATGTTAATAAATAAATAAATATTTAAAACTTTATCGACTAAAATAACTAGCTTCAGGCAGACGGCCGTACGCAAAAGAGTAACCCTTGAACTTACGCACAACCTAATGATGAACGCGGTTGCCCAGCCCTGTTTGTTTGAACCGGGAGAGGCGTCAACTTACAAATTACGTTGCCTGTCGTTCACTGTCATTATGAAGCTCGGAAGAGCCAGGACATTTTTTTAATATAACTCCCAATTGTATTCGTCTGAAAGAAGAATGTCAGATACACCTAGGATGGCGTCAGAGTGAATAAATCATGGGCTAATTTTCATTTTTGGGTGAACTATCCCTTTAATGTTAGAGGAAAAAAGTACTGTTATCTCCTATGCCCACAAGAGGGCGCAAGTGAGCGCAATAAGCAAATATAAAGTAAATCAAGCATTGCTTCTTTTATTGAAATGAAATGACATTCACTTTTTGAAGGTGTATTAACTTTTTAAACAATTGTTCTTAAATAAAATATAATTGACTTAATGTGCATGCAAGGAAAATTGGGTAACAAAAGTGCATAAAAGTGTGTAAGTGCATCAGTAACGTGAGAAAACACGCTTCAACAGACAGCGTAATGAACTAAATGAAAACAAATAGCAAACTGCCATTCAGAAACAATCACTTCTACTCACTACATATTGTTCGTCAATAACACCAGACGGTCAACATGATCTGCAGCGAGTGCTGAGCGCTTTTTGTTGACTTTCCAGATTATGAAAAAACACGCTCAGCTCTCACTGATGTGCCACGTAATCACGTATGGTCAAGTATGTCGTTGCACGATTTTTGCCACCAACTGAGAGGGTTTTCATCATTTTTCAAATTAACAATGCAGCCGCACCACACTGTATACTGGATAAGCTAACAAAAACTAAGCGTGTCAGTTATGTTATCATAATGTCTTGTGCGCCTCTTGACAAAAAATTTGAATGTACGGTTTTTGCATTCGAAAGTGCAGTTTTTTAATTTTTTTATTCAACGAATATTTTACATTTTTATTTGACAGCCCAAGTTATCTAGAGTATATGTGTATTGTATATATGTATAATCATTTGAAATTTTGAACGAGGTCACCTCCATATATGGTGTGATAAGTCAATATAGTTATTATCGCGACAGGTCTACGTAATAGTGTGTGGGATCAAAACTAACTGTGATCTCTCTTATCAGAGCTCAGAGTCCTCAGACTTGTCGGACAGCCCGATCACCGTTCAGGAGTTCATGGAAGTGAAAAGTGCCCTCAATGCCTCTGAAGCAAAGATCCAGCAGCTCCTCAAGGTCAACTGCCATCTTAGTGAGGAGTTGAGACTCATGCAAAGCAAGGTAAGAGGTCAGATCGCTGTCCCACAGTCCATCACTACTGTAGCTGAAAGTGTCTGACTCCGATTAGTGTCTTCATTTCAGTTAAACTCCCTCCAGAATGAGAACAGCACTCTGAAATGGCAAACTCCAAACAGTTTGGCAAGGTCGCAGGACCTCCCGCAGAGGGCACCTCCACGGGGCTGTAGGGCCATGTCGATGTATGAGACTGGTTCAGGTCCGAGGCAGTACCACCCTAGAGGAGAGACCGTCCACCCTGACACAACTCTGACTCTTCAACCACTGCCATCTAATGTAAGTACAAACCGAACCACAGCCAAAATTGGTTTTGGTGCTCCCGTTTCGTTATTTGCTTAGGTTTTAACTCAGTTGGTAACCCAGTGAATCATCACTTCAGGTATGATTTGATAACCCCTCTTCTCTTTTTGTGCATTCATAATTTAAAAAAAATCCCTCAAAACATAATCTGCACCCTTTCTAGATTGGGAAGGGTCCCTCGGTGACTGCCTTCTCCTCCCTTCCCACGTTCCCCTCAACTCTGTCCTGGTCCTGGGATGAGATAACCCAAAGGGTGAAGTACCTGCTCAGTGAACAGGCTGTTGGAAGGGCTTATCTTCTACCTGTCCCCCATTCAGTGCATGAATCAGATCTGTCCAACCAATGGACAACGTGTTTCTCAGCTGGATTACTAACTTTAAACCTTATATACAGAGAGAGACGCCAGCCATTAACATTTCTCACCACTCTGCTTGATGTGTGAAGCAGTCACTGGCTCTCTGATATCTCAGACCTGAAACATACTCTATGCAAGTACGTTAATGCAAACGCTTCTAGTTACACAAGTTTGATGCCGCCCATCGTTTGAAATGTATCAGAATACAATCCGTGCTTTTTTGTGCAGATGCTTTTATCAGAAGTCAATTAGATTGCATTGAAGGTATACATTTTATCAGTTCATGCATGCCCTGAGAATTGAACCCATGATATTGGCGTTGCTGGTGGAGCAACAGTTTGAGAAAGTTAAATTTAGTTTAACATGTTTATAGCTAGCTACCTGAATTACAATGGTGGGCAGTTAAATAGGGCAGATGTTTGAAGTAACTCTATCGCCCCCTTGAGTCTCGAGGGTTTGTTACTGCATTGTTAATGCGAGAACGCATTAAGTATTTACGACGTGTTGGCCAAGCGTCTGCATTTGACAGCTAGCACAAAGTATGTTTCTGGTCTTACTTTACAGCTCTGTTATGCTGATGTTTTGATTCTACACCAAAAGCATGATTGTTTGCTGTCTCTTCAAGCTTTGAGTAAGCACCAGTTGTCAGTAACAGGTTGTATCCTTTGTTTAAGCAGGAAGCTCACTGTGACTCTACTCCTGTTACAGGGATCCACCTTGGACGCCCAGAGCGGCATGCCAGAAAGTGACTATGATAATGCACTGAACCACTTTGAGATGGAAGAATCCGGGTTTGTCATTTCACCTTTTGTTGTTTGAAAAAAAAATAAAAAAAATGGTGAATGTATTTATTTTTTAACGGTTAATGCTTTCCACCTTTCCCACAGGTCAACACTGAGTAACTTCTCCAGGGCGAGTGGCTGGCTGGGTGACGGTACAGTCCAATCAGAAAACCTGTCTGAGGGCGAGTGTGATTCGACTCTACCGTGCACAGAGGACGTCATCAGCAAAACAGAGCTGATCACTAAGAACATCCAGGAATTACTCAGAGCTGCACAGGAAAATAAACATGAGAGGTAAGAAAATTTGTTTGGCCTTCGTGTGGCGACAGCCTGGGTAGGTTTAGTGGTGTGAAAGGACCCATTCTCCAGTCGGAGACTTCAGTGGCTCAGCCCTAGTGACACAGTCTCTTTTGTCTTTTAAGCAAGTGATGGAATTGTGTCAACACAGCTGGGATATAACAACACATGGCCATGTTGGAAGGATACGTGTAGATCCACAAATGGCTTACGTTTTATCTTTTTTGCTGAGTTTACTGCATGCAGTATGTTCAGTATTCACACAAGTAACAGGAACAGTCATTTGAATCCAATATTCTGAACACTGGGAGCCTTTGTTGTTCAACTTGCGCTGGCATTCGGTCTCAACTCTGTGATGATCATTATGCAGTCATGGGAGAACGATACCTTAGGTTAGCATTTCACTCACCCAGATCTGCTCTTTAGCTGTCCTTTCACAGTGCAAAACAAGTCACATGTGGTTATTGTGGTTTTGAGTTTTTTTTTGTTTTTTTTACCATCAAGAACCACAAATTATGAAAAAGAGCTTTTCATACCCTTGTTTTTATCCTGTATTTGTAAATAAAATGGATATTTAATGTTTTCTTTATTTGTGGCTGAAGTGGGTCATAGTGTGTCCAAAGCTTTTGTGTGGATGATTGGAGCCATATCAGAATCAGAAAAGTATTTTTGCACATACAAGGAATTTGTTTTGGTGACAAAACAAGCAATACAAGACAACAACAGTACACGTATTGTAAAAAAAAAGATTTATGAATAAGATACACATATATGTATATATAATATATAAATAAACCAAAAAAATCATTTTTATGTACAGCAGAGTAGAATAGGAGAGTATATTTGGTTCTACTTCCCCAAGTTTTTATAATAACATTTTATATTTTAATCATAATAATTTTAAATGACAATTGATCTAACCAGAGAAGAAAAAAAAAAGCATTTTTCATTGTCTGTCTCTGTCCAAGTTTTGTCCTGTGTTCGGAGAGGATTCTTGTAGCAGTGACAGAAATGGCTACATTATTCCCTAAGGTAAGCCTTGAGCCAATAAGGAAACTTTGCCACAGTGGAGAATATAACTTTTTATTGTCCCTGCATCCACACCAAGCACTAAACGGTTAATACGGCTCTGAAATTGTCTCCCATCACAGAGGCCGTCCTCCGAGACCGTTCGCGGATCCTTGCGCCTCCTGACCTCCAGTGCCAGCCGTCTGCAGGGCGAATGTCAAAAGGTCACACCGCACGATTCCCAGCAAGTTATTCAGTGTGCCTACGACATTGCCAAGGCGGCTAAACAGCTAGTTACTGTGACTACCAAAGACAGTAACTGAGTTACAGTACGATTAGCTGAGCGCCTTTCACCATGTACACTTTGCTATTATCTTGTCCAGTATTATTGATCAAAGTTTTTTTTTTTACGTTTACTCTAACATACCTTTCGGGGCACTAACTCTTGATAATCAGCGGCCTGATTTGTATTATTTTTTCCTAGCTTTACTGTGCCGTTTTATAATGTAAACTAATATTTGTTTTGCTTCCCATGGTGCTAATTAACTGATTTGTCATATCTGTATTGCTCTTGTTTGTGGATAAACAGAACATGGCCTTTACTCATTTCCTACCTGCACATTTCAAATATATCATGTACGAAGTTTAAGTGAGACAAAACTGAAAATCATAAACGGCTATTATTGCTGAAATTCAGCTGGCGTAGTAAGTATTTAGGTCTTGAAAACCAGCTCACTCAAAATGTGACTGTGATGTAGATGTCAGGACACACAATGCCTCATTTCTTGTGCAATAAATACCTTTAGCCTCGCTGCAAAATCTTACCTTACCCGTCCTGGTGTTGCCATTGCATTAAGTATTCAGATTTTATAGGCATACTATGGAGTGCTTTAGTATGTGAGCTGTTATACCTCATTTGTGTGTATGCTTGGGTGTTTATTATACACTTAAATATATAGTCCCTCACACATGCAGACACATCACCCTCTGCTTATGATTTACAAATGTCATGTTTATTCATGTGTGCCTCATCGTTACCCAGTTCAAATGATTGTCCCTTTGAATTTCTTTCAAGATGCAGTCTTTGCAGCTTAATCCCAGGCATGTGTGTGAAAGTTTTCATTCGTCCAGGGCATCAGAGAATGTCAGAGTTTATTCATAGGCAACTGTAAAACAAAATCCTTTTACTATGAATTCACTCTGTCTGATGTTTTAGGGATGCTCTTGTGTGTCCAAAGGATGTGTTCATGTGCTGCCTTGTCTGAAATAATACAAATAACACAAACAATTGCCTAACGGCCACCAGCTGCTGTGTTAGTGATTCTGGTATTATGTGGTATCGCTTGGTATTATTCAGTGCATTGTATTATATTTATATACAAGTTATATATGTAAGCTGCTGGTTGTCAGTTGTGTATGCAACTAATCTGGTGTGAGTTTGTCCAGTTCCTGCTTCGGTAGCTGGTGGATGTGTACACATGCACTTACCTGCTAAATTTGGAAGGACACATCGGCCTTCATGTGGGATATGCATCATGCAGTTGATGCTTCACGGTCTTGTTACTTAATATAATAAATTTTAATTGTACTAAACCTACAGCTTGTCTTTTTTAAATGCATGTTCATTAATTATTTGCATACATGTACTGTAGAATGACATCAAAATTTAAAGGGATAGTTTAACCCCAAAAAATGTAAAATTGTGTTGTGTTTTACTCACCCTCAAGTTCTTTCAAACCTGTATGAATTTATTCTGCTGACCACAAAAGAAGATATTTTGAAGAATATGGGTAAACAAACAGTTGATGGACTCCAATGACTTTCATGTATGGGGGAAAATACTATAGAAGTCAATGAGGTGTATAAACTGTTTGGTCATCGCCTATCTTCAAAATATCTTCTTGTTCAGCAGATGAAAGAAATTCATACAGGTTTGGAAGAACCTGAGGGCGAGTAAATGATAAAAGATTTTTTTTTTGAGCTATCCTTTTAATCTGCTCTGTTGCACTCTTTTATAAATTGCCACAAGATCTATTAAGATTTTAAGTGTTTTAAGCCTATAACGGGATACAACCCATTGAATTATTTAAAAGCATGTGCCATGCCAATTGTCAGTAGGAAGGGTATTTAAATTGCTGTCATGATTTATTAACGCTGTGGCCTCACTGCGGCGACTGACTGAACTCACTTCGGGTTTGCTTCAGTCGGTCAATTTGTCAGTAACTCTCACTCACCTGTTGCATATTTTTTTCACGACATTCCGGAAGAATTTAAATTAGAAACGAACGGTGGCGAACCTTTGACAATTGGGGGGAAAAAGCCTCAAGATTTCAGCAGCAAGCATTATTTACATGTTTTGTGATGGCACTTTTGCTGGATCAGCAGTTTGCGCCGCTGCCAGACAGCACCGAGATCGCCACGAAAACATTTCTGGAGTCAGTTTCTCTTCTACCACATTTTTTCGGTGAGTAGTAACTTGTACGTGTGACTTAATTATGGTAAGTTACAAAAAATATATGAAACTTTTGGTGAGCGATCATAAAAAACTGTATCTTAAGGCCTAGATTAAATACCCTAGTTGATTTAAAATAGAATCAATACTATGGGGGCACAATGAAAACAAATTTGGACATTACAACTTTCTCTGCCTGCTATGCCTTTCACATTTGACATTTCAGTTTGAATTTTTAATGTCTAAATTGTCCAAACTTATGTAATAAACAACAAGGGGGTCATTAAACATTGAACGCAGTGAACAAAACAGAAGTGATAATCTTTACGCAGCCCGGGTCCATACCTCCTTTAACCACACGGTGGCGCCAAATTACCATGCGCTTTTATCACTGTTCCAGGGTCAGAAAATAGCCTAAGCAAAATGCCTCTCATTCTAGAAGTGATCAGAATATGGGTACAGTAAATGTTGTTTTAGTGAATTCCTGTTATTTAACGTTTGGTATATTTTCATAGTATTTCATTCTAGGCCTGTCTAGTTATAGTTTTAGTATCCTAGTTAGTACAGTATAAGGGTGTTTCTGCAACTACGGGCACTTTTAAGTCCCAGCAGTGAAACTTTAGATTTATGTTCAAATTTGTCATTTAATGTTTCATAAATATATTCACAGTGCCATTACACACCTTGACAAAAAATATAATTACTGATTAATGTGATCAAATGTAATATTCTGAAGCATTTATAGCTCAAAACACCATTTTTGTTAATGTCCCACACCTGTGGTCTCAACGTTGACATACATAAAATAAGCTAATTTAATTACAATTTGACATTATTTCAAACATACTGAATTGTTTAATGTACAGATTCATTTAAAGCATTTTAAAATTCTTTATATTATTTACTGATCATTTTTATGATTTTTTTAACTAAATGTGCCTGTCCCACACTTTTGAGTCCTTACCGCAGCAATGAAAAAAAGCTTTTATTATGAAATTTTATCGAACACAAACAAGTCTAGTTTCTATGGAAACAGAAATTATCACTTGAGCACATTGCTGACAGACTGGGCCACCACACTACCTCACTCACAAGATACCAAAAAATAAGGTAAACATCATCTTTTCTGCTCTAGTATTTATTGTGCGTCCTTACCATTCAGCTTAATAATTGTGTATTTTGAACTACATTTTTAAAATAAATGTATATTACTGTTGAATTCATGTATATTAAGATGCTATGAGTCAAAACTAATTTGGTAGGACTTGCTAGCTGCCAATTAGCTAAAATATTAGCAAAAATGTCATTTCCACAACATGTCTTTACCGCAGCATATTTAGGTGTTGCGGTAAAGACCTTGTGTTGCGGTAGAAACAAATTCAAGGTTTACTGTATATTAAATTACAAATATTCAGTATATTATTAGTACTGAAGCATATATATATATATATATATATATATATATATATATATATATATATATATATATATATATATATATTAGTATATATATAAACATGCCATTTTTTAACCCTGGATTTTAACATTGTGTTCTTACCGACACATGGTGTCATTACCGCAGCACTGCTCTATTTTCATGTTTTTTTCACAGTTTAATTTGCAAAAAAAAAATGGTACACTTAAGCTGAGATGATTAACTCACTGAAATTGCAACATCAGTCATAAAAAGTTAAAAATGTTCTCTTTTGTGTGTATGGAAACAATTGACATCTAAGGTTACTGTAAATTTTTTACATGGCATAGAAAAAAACATGAAATTCCCTATTTTGTATATTCTTTTTTTATATCAGTATTTACAAAACTGCATCAAATTTGAAAAAGCTATTTAAATATATATTTTTTTTTATAGAAATTACTAAAGAAAAATGTATAAAATGAACGTTATTGTAACGTTGCGGTAAGGACATTTTTTAAGTAGATGACCCGAAAAACATAAAAAATAAACATGTTCCAGATTAAAATCTTAACGACTACATTCTATTTTGTGTACATTTTTATATGTATTACAGACTGTGATGGTTAAAATTGAAATTCATAGAGGTTGATTTTTTTTAAATTGGGATAGTCAAAAGTGCCCGTAGTTGCAGAAACACCCATAAGTAGTTTAGTATAGTTTTAGTAACACAGGATGAACAGTTTGTTTACCAGATGGCTACAATTTTCTTGGTACCTACCTATACAGCACTTCAAAATAGCTGCTCACATTTGCAAACAATTGTATGATGTCAGGATTAGCTGTTATAATGTGTTTTATAAAATAACGTTTCAGATTGCCTGGGTTCCAAGGTTTTTGCACCAATTAAGGCTGACATAAATGGAAACATCACAGTAAGTCTAATGGCTAAGCTAGTTTGTGTTCATTAGTCAGTTTTTAAGGATGCTTCCTATATCAAATCCCTTTGAAAATGTATTTTATGAGTGTTCTGAATTCTTCCCAATTCTCACTAGAAAATTAAAGCTGTCTATGACTCAGATCCTGTGAAGTATGAGACTCTTCAGCAGATACTGTTAATTGAGAAAAGCATCTATGGCTCAGAGTGGCCTAAAGTTGGAGCCACGCTGGCGCTTATGTGGTTAAAGAGGTAATTTGTTCACTTAGTCACATTTTCTGCATGTCCTTTGTTTCTTCTGATTTTATATCTCAAAAATAATGTGAAATACTAACAACATATCACATTAATAGAAACTAGAGCTGCACAATTCTAAATACATTGAGAATCTCATTTTTGTAGGCTATTAAAATAGACCACAATTCTGAAGGAAAATGTTTATTTATGTGATTTAAATATTAGAGGTATTGAACATTTTTTGCATTATTTTATTTATAAAATGCAATTTAAGAAATGTAACATTGTGAAATATGTAACTATCTAGCGGTGCATCAGTAACTCTTTGCGGATACCATAGAAATGAATGAAATCATACATGTCCTGCAATTGCCTGTGACTTCTCTTATAAATCAGAAAAGCAACCTTTAAAAGCAAACATGCTGAAGATTAGCCAATGGGCTGTCGATTCATTAAATGAGCCGTTTTCCCACAAAACCAGTTCCTACAGCATTATGTAGCCTCTCCTCCTTTGACATCCATTAAAAAAAATGTCCTCTAGTCTCCTTCCCAGCGTACCACAGCATTAGCAGGCGTTACACTTTTTTCTTTTCTTTTTTTGCTAACCTTGCTCCCTTGCCTTCAAGTGACTTTGACACTAACCCCTAACCTTACTCTTCACCCTAAACTTAACCAATGGCATTAGCTGCATGGTGGGTTTTCCACTTTTCTGGTTTGGGGTAAAAAAAAACACGCGTTCTGCATACTCTGGGTACAGTTAAATGTGTTTTGTATAATTTTATACATTTAATTTGTAACCAATTCAAGTGTAACCGTAACCTTATGTAGCAGGTGTGCTTTAAGTATTTATTTTGTGATTCCACTTGTCATGACCATTTTTGGGTCTTCCTTATTCTTTCCGTCCGCCATGCTGATTTTGGGGGGTGACGCACTTTGTTTCTTCCCAGTCTGCATGAGCATTCAAAGTGGTAGGTCACGCAAGTTTACGTTCTGATTTAATAAGGCCGTATTTCTTGTAACTGATTGTTTCTTACGTTATACTTGTGTAATTGTGACTTTAAGTCCCTTTGTAATGGACACGCATATGTTTAATTAATTATTTTCTTTCTTTAAGTGGTTTTCTTTACCTTTATTTTATCCTTTATCAATTTCAGCGCGTCGTGTATTGCTGACGCACGCTGCTCTAAGTGCTGCACGAGTCCTCATAATCTGTTTGTTACTCCAGATCAAATAAAAGAGGATTGATGGGACGGATTGCTGCCTTCAAGAATGATTTTTAGTCGACACACAACGCAGATAACACACCGCTACAACTGGTGCCGTGATCGTTGCTTCACTCTTCGTGGGACCCAGGCCGTTGCACGCGAGTGAAGGAGTTGCCGGGGTGATAGGCGAATGAGCGCGCCGCTGCAACGTGACTGAGTAGATGAGAGGTTCGCCATTTGCATATGAGATGTGAATTGAAAGATCTCCGATTACAGGAAACTTCCGAAGTGTTAAAGGGACTGAAATATTTTGATAATTGAAGTTAATAATATTGTGAAAAAAAAAAAAAAAAAAAGATATTTACTGAAAAAAAGAAACAAATCAGAAGTGGTATTTTAATTTGAATGTCAGATACTGATATGGAGAGTTTTAATGGTCAGATGAACATGGGAAGAGGGAGGGGTGTACTGAGGTTCATCCAAGCACATCAGACAGGTGGGGCTGATCAAGTTAGTCCACTTTCCTCAACCCCTATACAAACAAGACATGCTAATGTGCCGACTACCGCGGTGTCTCAGTCTTGTGCTGTTTCTGATGATTCTGTGCAATTCTCTGACTTAAATTCTGTCCCAGTGACTCTGATAACTGACATAGTGAAACAGATAGGCAGCAGCATTGGCCAGAACATCATTACCTGTCTTGAATCTGGGGGTTTTAGCCAAAACAGGCAAAGTGATTCAACTATTACTATGAGTGATTTGTCAAAAGTCAGCTTAGTTGTTAAGCAAGATGTTAACGAGCCCCCATTCTTCAGAGGTGATGGGGAAGAGAAAATTTGTGTTGACGAGTGGGTGGAGACAGTAAAAGTGTGCTTGAGGAAACGTGAAGTGCCCTTGAAAGACCAAGCCGATGAAGTACTGACAAAGTTAAAAGGAAAAGCGCGTGATGTAGTGAAGGTTGGACTGAGAAGTAACCCACTGATTGACCTCAGTGATGGTCCAAAGCCAATTTTTGACCTGCTCAAACAACACTGCAGTGATACTGTGTATTCGTGCATGCCTTTGGCAGATTTCTACGCCACTTTGCCTTTGAAAAATGAAAGACCATTTGATTACTGGATTAGGCTGCACAATGCTATTGACATTGCTGGGGAAGGACTGAAGAGACAAGAAAAAACTCTTGATGACCCTTTGCGTGAGGTCACTGTAATGTTTATTCGGAACTGCCCTGATACAGAGCTGGCTCTAATATTTAAGTGTAAGCCACTGGATGAATGGACTGCAGCGGATGTGCAGATTAGACTGGATGAGTATCAGAGGGAGAAGAAACTCTTACAACGCAAGGCTAATGTACATGTGAGTGGCATTGCGTGTCATGCCCAGTCAACAGACATTTTGTGTGCTCAAGGTATGGAGAAAAATGCAGCAGTAGCGCCACCTCAGGATACTGAGCGCTGTACTCAGGATCAATCTTTGAGTCACATGATCAGGCTTTTGGAACGAGTTTTGGATCAGGGTTCTTGCCAGCAGGCAACAAGAGTGAACAGACCTCAACATAAAGTACGGAGTGGTGTAACCAAACAAAATGTTGCATGCGAAGTATGTGGAGATGCAGGTCATGATACTTTTTCACACTGTCGAATTAACCGCTTGTGCTTTAACTGTCATGCCCCTGGCCACAGAGCATCAGCTTGTTCTGCCGGGACCGACCCTACACCAAAAGTTCAACAGAGCGGTCCCGACTCTGGTCAGTTGGGAAACTAGATGGCCCACATGAGGAGGGGACTAGTGGTGGGCCATGCATAATGTCCCCTGGTATTGAGGATATCGATTTGGCATCTGTATATTCCGAGTTTTGCAGTACTGTTGACGACAAGACAAAAGTGATTTTTCAAAACGTTCAGAGACTTAACACAAATGATGATCTGTTCTTTACTGATGTTTTGGTTCAGGATGTTGTTTTGCTTCGAGCCATGCTTGACAGTGGGTCTATGGCCTGCACTATGAGTACACAAGCTCTGTCCAAACTCATAGAAGCAAAAGTTCTTACCTCAAATGACATATCGCCGACACTGCTCACACTGATTGGCTGTGGTGGTCAGAAAACGAGCCCACTGGGAGTGTGTGACGTACAAATGAAAGTATTTGACTGCTCCTTCTCTGTACCTGCTTTGATTGTTGAGGGGCAAAATGCTGACCTAATTTTGGGGAGTAATGTCATAAAACATATTATTCATGACATGAAAATATCAAGTGATTTCTGGGGGAGGGTATCTGACTCACAGGGCAAAGATTCTGATACCAAAGATTTGTTTCAACTTTTGTGCAATGTTGAGTCATGGAAAGGGACGGAGCCAACTAATAAAGTTGGAACTGTAAAGCTGAAACACGCTGTCACTCTGGAGCCCATGAAAGAACATATAGTGTGGGGAAAGTTAGTTAGTGACAAGATCCTATCGGCAGGCAGTACGGTTGTTGTGGAGCCCAGCACAGCGCGCACTGCACCGAGAAATGTGTTGGTGGGTAGGATAGTTGTGTCCTTATGGGGGGATGGCAGTACGCCAGTTAAAGTTATCAACCCATCGAACAAACCTGTCTGTCTAAAACGCAACTGCAAGCTGGCTGATGTGTACACCTGCATGGCTCTTGAGGACTTTGATGTTGATTGTCTTGGCATGTCTTATCAACCGATGAAAGATTTGAAGTGTAATGAATTGGAGACTGAGAGCCAGACAAAATGCAGTAATAAGAAGTTTGAGACTGGGAGTCAACACTGTGAGCCACATGGTCTGGCTGGCCCAACGCTGTCTAGCCTGGGACTCAATGATGTCGATATAAGTTCAAATTCTTTGTCACCTTACTGGAGAGCGAGGTTGGCTGAACTGTTGATCAAGTATGAGTCGATATTTTCGCGTCATGGACTGGACTGTGGTAGGGCCAAAGGCTTTGTTCATAGAATCTGTCTAAGTGATACTAAACCTTTCAGGCTTCCTTACAGAAGGTTGTCACCGTCTCACTATGAGAAGCTGCGAGAGGCCTTGGACGACATGGAGGAGCGTGATATAATCAGAAAGTCAATGAGTGATTATGCATCGCCTTTGGTGTTAGTCTGGAAAAGGAATGGTGATCTGAGACTGTGTACAGACTTTCGCTGGCTGAATGCGCGTACCGTTAAAGATGCACATCCTCTTCCGCATCAAGCGGATGCACTAGCGGCTCTAGGTGGTAACGCGTTCTTTTCCACAATGGACTTAACATCAGGCTATTATAATGTGGAAGTGCACGAGAGTGACAGAAAATTCACAGCATTCACTACTCCATTTGGTCTTTATGAATATAACAGGCTTCCGCAGGGCCTATGCAATAGTCCTGCGACATTCATGAGGATGATGATGAACATATTTGGTGATCAGAACTTCATGAGCATGTTGTGCTATCTCGATGACATCCTCGTGTTTGCTCCTGATGAACAGCTTGCTTTGGAACGACTAGAGATGGTGTTCCACAGACTTCAAACTCACAATCTGAAGCTGTCTCAGAAGAAGTGTCATTTCATGAAGCCTTCCGTTAAGTTTCTTGGTCACATTGTGAGTAGTGAAGGCGTGACTACAGATCCTGAAAAGGTCAAAGCTATTGTTGACATCACAGAACTGGATCTTATGGAAGATGGCACTGACATTCCATCACAAACAAAAATAAGGTCATTCCTGGGTATGGTAGTTTTCTACCAGCAATATATCGAAGGCTGTTCTCGCATTGGTAGACCCCTCTTTGCATTGACATCAGGCTTGAGAAAACCGAGGCACACCAAAGGACGGAAACGTGTAATGGCAGGCAGAAAACTTACCTCTTCTGACTGGACCCAGGAATGTCGAGATGCGTTTAGTTAGCTGAAACAAGCTTTACTCAACAGAGTTACTTTGGCTCACCCGGATTTTAGTAGACCTTTCTTGCTGTCTGTCGATGCATCCGGTAATGGGCTTGGTGCAGTCCTTTCTCAGGTGGTGGCGGGTGGGGATGTTGCTCGTCCCATAGCCTTTGCTAGCAAGTCACTTAGTTATGCTCAATCAAAATATCCAGCACACAGGCTAGAGTTTTTTGCTCTCAAATGGGCAGTCTGTGACAAATTTAGTCACTGGCTCAAGGGTCAGCAGTTCTCCGTGTGGACAGACAACAACCCACTGACCTACATTCTTACTAAACCCAAGTTGGATGCTTGCGAGCAAAGATGGGTCGCAAAGCTCGCACCGTATAATTTCAACATCAAATACATTCCTGGGCCTAAGAATGTAGTTGCAGACGCCCTCAGCCGTGAACCGTTTGTGCGACCCAGTGTGTTCCACCGACTTACCAGAGTTCCCTACGGTGCTCTCTTGGAGGAGTCTCGGGCTGTGAATGCAGAGAATATCCAAGATGTGTTCCGCTGGTCGTGTCATCCTTTTGAGAAGCAAGTACAAGACAAGCCCTGTTCAGATATTGAATTGAATAATGCTGCTTTATCAAGGCAGTCTGGTATTTCTCAGGAGGAAATTTCTGCAATTCTGCACTGCGGTAAACGACAGGAAAATCATGTTCAGCCGTATGCTTACCTGCTTCCACAGCTACTTGAGGCAATTATTCCATCTCGGTTGTCTGACGATCCGGTACTGTCAAAACAGGAGCTGACAGATTTACAACATGCTGATCCTGACCTGAACAGAGTGCTTTTCTTTGTGGAGCGCAAACGTAGGCCGTCTAGGAGAGAGAGGAACAAGGAATCACCTTGTGTTCTTCGGTTTTTGAGAAACTGGAACAAACTGTCAATAAGAACAGGTTTATTATATCGAGTCTCCAAAGATGTCATCACAAGGAAGAAGACTTTTCAGTTTATTGTGCCTGCTGCTCTCCGTGATGTAGTCCTCAAGGGAGTTCATGATGAAGCTGGACACCAGGGGCAACACAGAACTCTCTACCTAACCAGACGTCGGTTCTACTGGCAAGGGTTGGAAAGGGATGTAAAAGAGTATGTGAGATGCTGCAGAAGATGCGTTGTCAGCAAGTCGCCAGAGCCAGAGGCCAGAGCTCCGCTTGAAAGTGTCAGGACATCAAGACCACTTGAGCTGGTTTGTGTGGATTTTTGGTCAGCTGAAGACTCGTCTAATAAGTCTCTGGATGTATTAGTCTTGACAGACCATTTTACGAAGCTAGCACAGGCTTACCTTTGTCCTAATCAATCCGCGAAGGTAGTTGCGAAGCAGCTATGGGACAACTTTTTCTGTATCTATGGCTTTCCTGAACGAATACATTCAGATCAGGGAGCCAGTTTTGAAAGCAGCTTGATTTCTGAAATGCTTCAGCTTGCTGGTGTTCAGAAATCCCATACGACTCCTTACCACCCAATGGGAAACGGGACTGTTGAGAGATTCAACCGAACATTGGGGAACATGATTCGTGCCTTACCACCTAAAGCGAAGCATAGATGGCCTCAAATGTTGAAGTCTCTCACTTTTTGCTATAATGCAACAATACATGAGACAACCAGTTTCCCTCCTTTCCAGTTGATGTTTGGTAGAACTCCCAGGTTGCCCGTCGACATGATGTTTGATTCTGTGCTGCTTGATGACCAGGTGGTCGACTATAACCAGTATGTGCAGTCTTTCCGGAACGATCTTGCACAAGCGATGAAAGTGGCCCAATGTTCAGCTTCAAAACAACAGCAGAGGCAAGCAAATCTCTACAACAAAAAGCAGAAAGGTGCTCCAGTGAACATCGGCGATAGAGTGCTGCTGGCCAATAAGGGCGAGCGTGGCAAGAGGAAAACTGCTGATAGATGGGAGAGTCACATCTACATAGTGACAGGAATGAACGATGAGGTCCACACATTCCGTATCAGAAATTGTGTGACTGGAACTGAGAAAGTTGTTCATAGAAATCTCATCATGCCAGTTAACTTCCTACCTCTGCAGAACGATATTTCAGAAAATGATTCTTCCTGGAGTGTTGCCTCGAGTGAGTCAAGTCTGTCTGTGAGCGAAAATGCAGAGTTGAGATTGCCCGTCAATGAATCCGATGAGAGAACTGTGGCGTGGGTGTCGGAACTCCCAGTTTCCGAAGTTGATCTTTCTGAGGGCCATTCTGTCCAGTTTATGGCAGATGACCGCTCTGCTGCCCTGTCTGCACCTCATTCTACAAGCCTCAATGGTCAGAGGGAATGCAGATCTTTGACATGCGAACCTGATGTTGATAGGAGCATTAATCAGACTGATGCGGATGTATATGCTGATAATGTAGCCACTGACCATTTACGGCATTGTTCCAGAGCGCCTTCAACTCAGGGTGGGTCATTAACTGTTAAAACCAGATGTGGGAGGGTGGTTAAACCAGTCATTAGACTGATCCAGAATATGCACCAGAAGGTTATGTCTGGGTTGTAGTTTTTTTGTTTTTTTCTCTTTTGTTTGTAGAGGTATCATATATGAGGATGATTAAATACTGTGGTTAAAATGTGCATATCTGTGTTTGTAGTACCTTTACGAGGTGTAGGGACTAAAAGTAGATACGATTTTATGTAATGCTGTGCAAAAATGACCACTAGATGTATGTAATATGTAACAGGCATGTTATTCCTTTGAGTGTTAGGAGGCTTTGCAACTCTCTTACTTTTCTAATTCTGAAAAGAATAGTCTTACGACTGGCATTTAGTGTGTCACTTGATTTACAGTATTTTCTCTTGGTACTGTGAAACAGATTTTGTTTATCATACTGTCCTCTATTATGTGGTTATATGTACCTGTTTTGTTTTGGGTGACCTTGTAGCATTTTGACATGTTATGTTTGTGTTCCTTTGTTTTGTCATGTACAAGTGGAAGTCAGCAGGGGGGAATGTAGCAGGTGTGCTTTAAGTATTTATTTTGTGATTGCACTTGTCATGACCATTTTTGGGTCTTCCTTATTCTTTCCGTCCGCCATGCTGATTTTGGGGGGTGACGCACTTTGTTTCTTCCCAGTCTGCATGAGCATTCAAAGTGGTAGGTCACGCAAGTTTACGTTCTGATTTAATAAGGCCGTATTTCTTGTAACTGATTGTTTCTTACGTTATACTTGTGTAATTGTGACTTTAAGTCCCTTTGTAATGGACACGCATATGTTTAATTAATTATTTTCTTTCTTTAAGTGGTTTTCTTTACCTTTATTTTATCCTTTATCAATTACAGCGCGTCGTGTATTGCTGACGCACGCTGCTCTAAGTGCTGCACGAGTCCTCATAATCTGTTTGTTACTCCAGGTACATGAATTATTGTTGTATGTTCTTAA
Organism: Siphateles boraxobius; assembly: GCF_051911475.1. Lineage (NCBI taxonomy): Eukaryota > Metazoa > Chordata > Actinopteri > Cypriniformes > Leuciscidae > Siphateles > Siphateles boraxobius. The sequence goes on along the minus strand of NW_027508823.1, from coordinate 294,834 downwards.
AATGTTATTATGTAAAAGTTTCTACCCAGTCTGCATGAGCATTCAAAGTGCGCGTCGTGTATTGCTGACGCACGCTGCTCTAAGTGCTGCACGAGTCCTCATAATCTGTTTGTTACTCCAGATCAAATAAAAGAGGATTGATGGGACGGATTGCTGCCTTCAAGAATGATTTTTAGTCGACACACAACGCAGATAACACACCGCTACACTTATACTGTTATTAAACCACCTCAATTATAACCTGTGCTGACTAGTTTTGATTCAGGATTAACTTTGAAGTGTTACCTATAGCTCTACAATATGGTCACACCATTGCAATGCTCTCCCACATATTTTGCCATTCTAACTGTGCTTATTTCCATCATTGGTAAAGTAGCAGTGGGTGTTAATAGTCTTAGCAGTGGGTGTTAATAATAATAACTTTTCTTTAGTCATTCGGAAATCCTGCAGCCTGAACCACTGTAGTGAACAGTGTAATAGTCTTACACTGTCTTATAAGGACGTGAAAGCCTTTTACAAGTCGAAATCTCGTAATTACGGCAATTTTTACATGACCTGAACGCACCTAAAGTTGAGATAATAGGTGAATTGTGAATCATTATCTGGAAACAAGATCGTGTGGGCGTTGAGACTGACCTCGCTGCAGCTTGTAGTGATGACGTATTGCGCTAAATCCAATACGTAGTCGCTGTGCTTTTGTTGCTTAAACCTGTTTAGTGTAAACTCCGTCCGCAGTCGAATCTAAAGATTTCATTACTCATGTCAATCACAGTGCTGATCAACAACATAATGCTACAAAAGATACTAACCCCTAAACATACCCTACACCCTAATCTTAAACTGGTTTGGGGGGGAAAACATGTCCACTACGTATTGGATTTAATGTGTTAATTGTGCAGCTCTAATAAAAATATACTATGTATGTACAATTTATGATTTTTCATAAATTGTTTGACAATATCACCAGTGTTTTCCTCAGAGGTCTGCGGTTCATTCAGATTCTACTGCAAAGTCTAGTGGATGGGGAGAGAGATGAGGACAATCCCAATCTTATTCGCATTAATATCTCTAAAGCTTATGACCAAGCCCTCAAGAGGTATCACGGCTGGATTGTCCAGAAAGTTTTCAAGGTGGGTGTTTTCAGTAACTTTGTGCATGGCAAGATGGGCATGTCATTTTGTTTTGCATGTAATGAGGCCTGGAAAAGTCTTGTAAAGGAAATGATCTTGTAAATATACTAAAATCCAGTGATCATATTCAACTGAAAAGGTCATGGAATTTGAATAGTCGACAAATGTGTTTCATCTGTAATAACATATGGCTTTTTTTATTAAGACAAGGATTGCTCGTTAATCCAGCAATTTTGTTTGGTTTTGCTGTAGGCTGCCCAATTTGCTGCACCATGCAGGTCAGATTTTCTTAAAGCTTTATCCAAGGATCAAGAAGTTGCAGAGGAAGAATGCTTAACAAAAGTTCGCCAGTTCTTGATAAACTTCACTGCAACTGTAGATGCCATTTATGAAATGTATTCCGTAATGAATGCTGAACTGGACTACTTAGTTTGAAACATCCTACAGATGTCAGTTTCTGAAGCAGTTCAGTCTATTCATCTTTAATGCTGCACAGTTTTCATACACAATATGATACATGATTAAAGGCCCGTTCACACCAGGAACGATAACTATATTAGTGTCCACACCAATGCATGATTACATTCTGTTAATTATAAGCCTGCTTTGCAGTTATGTCGTCCGCCTCTTTAAAGTCACCATTAAATCAAAATTGACCATTCTTATTTTTTTAAAGAATATTGCGGTATTTATTATAAAGGATTTATCCTTAGGGCTGTGCGATTTTATCGAAATCATAATAAAATCGCATGTGAGCATGCGTGATTCCTGAACCGCAGAAAGCACGATTCTGAATGCATCATGCCTAAATCTAGCGCGAGAACAGAACTGAGCTGGTTTACCATTACGACATGGAAGTAAGCACATAATCAGGGGAGGTGAATCCAGGACAGTATAAAAAAAAACATCTATGGTTTGGGAATATGTTGGATACAGGAGAGATGATGTTTCTGAGAGTCCAAGGCCGTCCCAAGCATGGAGGTGGGAGGCGGGGATGTTCATTTGGTGCAGGGCCCGGTGTGCTAGCACCAGTTGCACCACCCTAAGGACGGCCCTGACAGACCCAGGGAATTTGCAAGCACTTTCTGTTTTGTTGCAGCAAAACAGAGTGTAGCAGGCCATTCAAACAGAATGCATTTTTGCTGTTAAAAACACAAGATGCAGGTTTTTAAAAGTTAGGCGCCAAAGTCGTCTGTCTTGTGTGTGCTTACATAGAAAAACAATGCCACATTCCGAACCAGGTGAACAAAAATCAGGCATGTGAACTGTACAACATGGGGATAAGAGTTCAAATAAGAAATAATCGACGGAGTTACGTATGACGAATCATTTATGCAAAGATATGGTGCCCACAAATATCAAAGCGAGCTTCCAAAAAATTATACAGACAATTGAGTATATAAAGAAATCGTGTTAGTATTTTTTTGTCCATATCGCACAGCCCTAGTGTACATTTTTTTTTAATTAATGTGCTCTCGTAACTATTAATAAAAAAAACCCGTGTTTCCCCCCCCCACACACACACAAACACACACACTTTTCTCTTCTCTGATGACATGTTTACTGGTATTAGGTCGGGACAACATCCCAGCAAACACAGTTACGCTGTGAAGACGCGACCGGACCATATTCATCGTAGCGACGTACCACACAACGTTCCAGCAACGTAACTTTGTGATTCCCATAATCGTCGTAGCGACGTTAAAGTGGTACATCACAAGAACATGATGAGTACATCTCAATGACCAAACTGGCATGTTGTGAGGACATAACATCAAAGGACCATATTAGTCATAGCGACGTGACAAATAACATTCCAGTGACGTAACTTTGTGATTCCTGTATTCTTCTTGGCGATGTTATAGTGGTACGTTGCTGGAGCGTGGAAGGAACTTCCTCCGCATTTATTTTTAATATAATTCTCACCTTTAGTCCAGGGAATGAAGATGTGCTTGATCCATAACCTTGAAATCAGCATTGAACTGTAGAGACTAATTTCATTCTCTGCTGTAAAACATTATAAATTCTAATAGGGAATTGTGTATTGTTTTCAGTTAATACATTTAGGGATTAATACATATATGTAATGGAAACCAAAACAAACCCCTATTAAATTCTAAATAGAAAATGGCCCAAAACCACACTGCATTCATTTATTAATCAGCATTTATTCAGTTTTACTTTGTACAATTACTAAGCCAATACATTTTGAACATTAACGATTTTTTAACCATGTAACGTGTTAACAAGTTGTGAGTACAGAAATTTAACACGTCAATTAATTAATGAAAAAAACATAATCAATGAAAAATGTAACCAACTATTATTATTTTTATTGAAAAAAGTATCTTATCATTAGGGATAGATGTGGTTAAATAATGATTTTTAGATGTCACTGTAGCAAGGTTCAGATGTTATGAGAAGAAGGAGGCAGGAACCGGCGAACATTTAACATTTTTAATCAAATAAGAGAAATACAAAAACAAAAGTATAAGCCAGCAGCCCCTTGCGGATGACTGCTGGCCACACAAAACAGCAACAAAACACAACATAAAACCAGGCCTGTTCCTCTCTCGATCTCCTCTGTCGTCGCTCCTCCGTGAGAGATACTAGACCGGTGCGTCGCGCAGGAGTCGCTCATCAGTGATCACGCCACCGGCCTCGTGCCGCTCTCTCACGGCCTCGTCCTGCTCGCCACAGTCACGTCTCTACAACGTTCTCCGTGGGATAAACTAGTGACGTCTTTTGAGGACCTGCCCACAACTTTTCTGTAACATTAGCCAAGATTCTAAAAAAATTTAACTTTACCACAACGTCCTCACAACGTGGTCACAAAGTCACGCTGACCAAATGACGACAAACTGACGACGTCACAACGTACTGTGTTAGCTGGAATTTTACTCACATGAGATCACAGCAATAGCAATTCACAACTCAATCAATTCCCGATAAACAAAATCAAGACCCGTCCTACATTTTTTTTTTTCGAGAAGATGTTTCATGTCATTTAATGGCACAATAGGTTCGAAAAGACTATTTCAACATCATGCTGACTTTAATTTCTCAAGCGCTTTAAGGCAGGATGGATTTTGAATGGCTGTCAATGTTTTTATTATTGATCAGCTGATTTTTCAAAATTCATTTTAAAATTAAATTTGTTACGATATTATTACTTTTTAATTTAGAACAATTTCTAAAACAATATCTTTATTGTTATAGTTAAGGCCCTGATACTGTATACTTCGAAGAACGAACAAGTGTGATGTCATTTCAAACTAAATCAGCCCAAAACTAAGTTTGTTTCAGGAGTTCGAAAGAGCTTGCCAAAGCGACTGGTAAACACCTTTAAATTCCCATTGGTTCATTGGGATTATGTAGTGCACTGAGGCTCTGCCTTCTTTAGTGTGGAAACTTCTTCATTTCTTCTGTTCAGTCCATCAAAATCAGATGTCTGCGAGTAAAAACACAAACACACTGGAGAGCCACTTTAAGTAAAAGGGACACTGACACTGTTTTTTAATGTTTAACTCTTTCCCCGCCAGCGTTTAAAAAAAAAAAAGTTGTCAGCCACCGCCAGCGTTTTTGATAATTTTCACCGAAATTTCATGGCCCCCAGAATGTTTGTTTGAATGAATATCTGAACATGCAATATATCAAAAGAAAGAACTGACCCTTTGCTTTTAAACAAAAAAAAAAGTTTTATTCTAGCTTCATGCATCTATTCATGCTTCTCGCAAAACATGAATGTGGGTAAGTTTAATAAAAAAGCAACATTTTGAGCAAAAAGCTTTCAAATACTACATCTGGATCGGATTCAGAACGATGATCAAAACACAGATGTACTAGATCAAGTCCATCAACACCCCTAATGCTTGCACAGTCCTATAGCTCATCCTGGGTCGACATTTCATTCAGTAACGTTATGCAGTTTTGATTTATATGCTGTTTAATGTTGGTAATTGCGTTATTTTACATATGCATATGATTACATGAGATCGCTTGTTTCTGAATCTTCACGTGTTTTGATCAGGAGGTAAAATACTCTTTCAGGAGATGTGAAATAGCGCCACCTAGCGTATAACTGTGAAAACACGTGAAGCCGGAAAATTCTTTCAATGGCGGGGAAGCGTTTTCTCAAAAATGATGGAAATTTCTGTCAATGGCGGGGAAGGGGTTAATACTGTATACTGGTGTGGGATGTTCGCTAACAGGATACCACTGGTCACATATTTCAAACTTCTTTTTACCCCAAATCAAAAGAACTTCGCCGTGGAACCTTATTGGAGCTTTTATCGCCCTTGATGTGAACAGGCCTTAAGACAAATTCTTGTTGTAAAGTATTAATATGTGGTGTATAATAAACAATTTGGCTACAAAATCTAGAAAGTATTTGTATTGTCGTGACACTTTGGGGGACACTTTGGAAAAGTGGTAAACAGAAAAAGAATTGCACTGCTATTGGACATTCTCTTTTAAATTAAACTTTAATGAGCATCTGTCACTACTGGTTTAGCTTATGCTGGTCTTAACAGCAGACATGGCACACAGATCCTTTATAATGAGTTTTGCAAGGGTCTAAACGTGTCCTTGCTGTGTCCTTGCACCCTAATAACTTTTATTTGAGAATTTTCAATGTATTACATCAGCAAGTTAAAGTTATAAACTCTGATGAATAGTAAATGTGTAATGGAAGGTTCAGTGAGTAAGAAATCTGAGAGCAAAGCTGCTCTGACGTTAGGACTCATTGTGACAGTTTATCTGCTTTTCTGATTTCCCACTATATGTTTCCACGAAAGCTGTTTTGCGTCATCCGGCAGACTTTTGCTGACAAATAAACATACATTTCTTAGTCCAGTTAACACAGAGAATGAGTAAACATTGTTCACTTGTGAAATAAAGTTCCAAAATTGAGCATCGTCTTACAACAGTCAGCTGGGCATATGCCTGTAAGTGCAATACTCCCACTGTTTAGTGCAATATCCCACAACTCAGGTGATACTTATATGTAGATTTATTTATTTATAATATTCAAAACACTGTAAATAGGTTCATAATCTGTAAATCTGAAAATGTCTATTCTGACTAAACCCAACTGTGATAGTTTTATTCTCATATATTTATATTTTTATTTTTTATTCTTATAATTTGTAGTATTATGTTTCATGTTGTATTTGTATATGTCCACTGGAAGCCTCAGTACCAAAACAAATTCCTTGTGTGTGCAAGCACACTTGGCAATAAAGCTCTTTCTGATTCTGATTCTGATTCTGATTCTGTTCCTGACGTGTACCAATCCAGTTGCGACACTCATCACAGCGCTTCCTTTAAATCCCCATTCGTTCAGCCTCTCTCTCTGCTTTCCTGCACTCCCGCCTCCATCCCCAACTCCACCTAGCTGAATCTGTAATCTTAATTCATTCTGTTCATGACTGTCATAGTTAATTTCATTGTATCATCTTTCATGCATTTTGGCTTGTATACAACACTTATGAAAAAATGGGATTGCAATTATGTATGCATGATTACTGGATCTGTTATGTTACCTCAGGGGGGTTTTACTTGCTTATCTCCCCGCTCTGTTCAGCCATGGCTGCATGGATGTGCATGTGGATTTTGAACCATACCGTCAACACTAACTGTATGCATTATTATAATTAATATACATTTGATGAAAGTGGCCCTGACTGAATGTAGGTTCGGGAGGAGCCTAATCATTCAGTCATCATTACGAGTGTACATAAGGAGCCATTGCGGCATCCTAGCAACAATTCTTCTGGCATTCTTCTCTCATTCTTCTTCTAGTAGTTACAGGGGGATTGAGCTCCTTCGAGGACAGCAAGCCTAGTTCTTTTACCATTAACTGTTTAGACTCTTTTACCATTAACTGTTTAGACTGGATGAGCAGGCAAACTCATGAATTGTATCTAACAAACACCACAGTAATCTCATTGACCACACATCACATTTTCTAACATGGAATTTGTATTTAAATTCAAGTCTGAATCCTTTTATCTTTGCTGTATTTTACCCCTGGTTTAAAATATCAGTTAAACACATCGTTCATCACTCATTTTTTTGTCATGATCCTGGTTCTCTCTCTCTCTTTTCTGTCTCTCTGTCACCATCTGCTGGCTTCTCTCCGCTCCCTTTTCCATCGCTCTCATTCACACACACACACCCATTATCACTCACTAATTCCCTTCAGCTGCTCCTCGTTCTCTCATCCCCACACCTGTCCTCTATCTCTTGTCATTAGCCTCTCTATTTCTAGCTAGCTCTTTCTCCTCTGCCTTGTCGGATTATTATTGACCGTCACGTATGCTATTGACTATTGTGTTTAATCTACAGAAGTTTTGTCCTGTCCTGTCCTGTGGTTCGCTGTGTAATTATTATCTGCTGTACGTTACCTGATTTGTGCTGTGCCCAGTGTCGAGCCGTGGAGAGCTGCAGAGGGTCCTACGCCTCACCAGCAGTCTTGGTTTCATCTCCCACTAGCCTTTCGGACCAGCCGCTTGAGCATCTCTCGTTCTCTACCAGATTATATTTGTGAATTCCTATGTTGATCGGCCATGGCGGCTTTGCCTTATTTCTATTAAAGACTTGTTTCACTTGCTTTACGCCTTTTGGATTCTCTCCCTCTGCAAACCCTGACAGAATAATCCGACCACTATGAATCCGGCGGAGGAGCATCAGATCCAGACCGCCGTGAAGATCCAGGGAGCCATGCTGGGTAAGCACGAGGAGATCTCCGCTGCTCATCATGCCAATAATAAACTGCTCTCCCTCTCGCTCTCCCTCTCCCTCTCCCTCTCCCTCTCGCTCTCCCTCTCGCTCTCCCTCTCGCTCTCGCTCTCGCTCTCGCTCTCCCTCTCGCTCTCCCTCTCGCTCTCCCTCTCCCTCTCGCTCTCCCTCTCGCTCTCCCTCTCCCTCTCCCTCTCCCTCTCGCTCTCCCTCTCCCTCTCCCTCTCCCTCTCCCTCTCCCTCTCCCTCTCCCTCTCCTTCTCGCTCTCCCTCTCCCTCTCCTTCTCGCTCTCCCTCTCCCTCTCCTTCTCGCTCTCCCTCTCCCTCTCGCTCTCCCTCTCCCTCTCCCTCTCCTTCTCGCTCTCCCTCTCCCTCTCCCTCTCGCTCTCGCTCTCGCTCTCCCTCTCCCTCTCCCTCTCCCTCTCCCTCTCGCTCTCCCTCTCCCTCTCCCTCTCCCTCTCCCTCTCCCTCTCCCTCTCCCTCTCCCTCTCCCTCTCCCTCTCCCTCTCCCTCTCCCTCTCCCTCTCCCTCTCCCTCTCCCTCTCCCTCTCCCTCTCCCTCTCCCTCTCCTTCTCGCTCTCCCTCTCCCTCTCCCTCTCCCTCTCCCTCTCCCTCTCCCTCTCCCTCTCCCTCTCCCTCTCCCTCTCCCTCTCCCTCTCCCTCTCCCTCTCCCTCTCCCTCTCCCTCTCGCTCTCCCTCTCCCTCTCCCTCTCCCTCTCCCTCTCCCTCTCCCTCTCCCTCTCCCTCTCCCTCTCCCTCTCCCTCTCCCTCTCCCTCTCCCTCTCCCTCTCCCTCTCCCTCTCCCTCTCCCTCTCCCTCTCCCTCTCCCTCTCCCTCTCCCTCTCCCTCTCCCTCTCCCTCTCCCTCTCCCTCTCCCTCTCCCTCTCCCTCTCCCTCTCCCTCTCCCTCTCCCTCTCCCTCTCCCTCTCCCTCTCCCTCTCCCTCTCGCTCTCCCTCTCGCTCTCCCTCTCCCTCTCCCTCTCCCTCTCGCTCTCGCTCTCCCTCTCCCTCTCCCTCTCCCTCTCGCTCTCCCTCTCCCTCTCCCTCTCTGCTCTCCCTCTCCCTCTCCCTCTCGCTCTCCCTCTCCGCTCTCCCTCTCCGCTCTCCCTCTCGCTCTCCCTCTCGCTCTCCCTCTCGCTCTCCCTCTCGCTCTCCCTCTCGCTCTCCCTCTCGCTCTCCCTCTCGCTCTCCCTCTCGCTCTCCCTCTCGCTCTCCCTCTCTGCTCTCCCTCTCTGCTCTCCCTCTCCCTCTCGCTCTCCCTCTCGCTCTCCCTCTCGCTCTCGCTCTCCCTCTCCCTCTCGCTCTCGCTCTCCCTCTCGCTCTCCCTCTCTGCTCTCCCTCTCTGCTCTCCCTCTCCCTCTCCCTCTCCCTCTCCCTCTCGCTCTCGCTCTCGCTCTCGCTCTCCCTCTCGCTCTCCCTCTCGCTCTCCCTCTCGCTCTCCCTCTCGCTCTCCCTCTCGCTCTCCCTCTCGCTCTCCCTCTCGCTCTCCCTCTCGCTCTCCCTCTCGCTCTCGCTCTCCCTCTCGCTCTCCCTCTCGCTCTCCCTCTCGCTCTCCCTCTCGCTCTCCCTCTCGCTCTCCCTCTCGCTCTCCCTCTCGCTCTCCCTCTCCCTCTCCCTCTCGCTCTCCCTCTCGCTCTCCCTCTCCCTCTCCCTCTCCCTCTCCGCTCGTTCAGTTAAACATGCGCCCTGTCACGCGCAGCAGTTCATCTAATTTACATTACTCACCGATCAAATAAGTCTTTGGCGGGACAAAAATTCGCTGTAGTGTTTGTCACATGACAGCTGCAGCTTATTAGTATCGGTACTAATACATTTAGGAATCGTGACGTTTTTAATTTCTGAGAATCGCGATACTTCAGTACTTCACAGCAGAGACTCGTTCAGAAACCGAGAGAAATGCACTAATAGTGCTAAAACTACTCCGACTAGTAGCCAACAGTGTCTGGGACGGTTTTCCATTGTTATTCCAGGTAAAACAGACGAGACGCACCGCAGTAAACCTGTAGCGACCCGTATGGTTTCTATAGGAGACGCTTCAGCAGTTTAATACAGAACTAGAGTCAGACGTTCACGAACCACACTCTTTTATTCCCTTCTGCTGTGTGTCACATGATTTAATCTCGAGTTTCTCTGTCCTAGCAGAGACTCAGAGAAGGGCCACGGCTGCAGGACTGCCTGAACCGGCAGTCTCTCTCTGGCCTGCGCTATTACGCTGCCGCTCATGGGGAGGAGCTGGAGGTGGTTTTAGTGGAGCAGACGGGGCCCCCCAATTCCCAGAGGTACACACACACTCTATCTCTCGCTCTCTCTCTCTCTCTCAAGGCAAGGCAAGTGTATTTATAGAGTATCTTTTATCCTTTTACACTATGGCAATTCAAAGTGTACACCAGTGTATCAATATTTTGCACAGCTGCTTGTTTTACTGTGAGATTTCCCCATGGTGATTACACTGTGTCTGTGGTGTTATTTCGGCCCGCCTAAGAAATTGATTGGACGTCTCCAGTAGACCCCATTTTTCCCTAAAACTGACTCACGGGGTAAACATCACTGAATTTACTTAAGCTGTGACGCTATTTTCTTCTGGAAGCAAACTTCTTTTGCATCACTTTCCTGTTATCTCTGCAAAGCTGCTTTGAAACACTCAGTATGAGCTATATAAATAAAGGTGACTTAACTCTCCCACACGCATCTGGACCTCATCTCATTGTGTCCCCACTGTCATGATCACGTTTCGCACACCTGTCATCCACTCTTCTCACGGTCTCTCTGTCTCTCAGGTTCACCTACCAGGTGAAATTGGGGGGCCGCTCCTTCCTCCCCATGAGCGGCTCCTCAAAGAAGCAGGCCAGAGAGAAGGCGGCCCACGCAGCGGTGGCCATCCTCCTCGAGGAGAACTCTCAGGTACTCACTCACTCTCTCTCTCACTCTCTCACACAATCACTCACTCTCACACTCTCTCTCTCACTCTCTCTCTCACTCTCTCTCTCTCTCACTCTCTCTCACTCTCTCACACAATCACTCACTCTCTCTCTCACACAATCACTCACTCTCTCTCTCACACAATCACTCACTCTCTCACTCTCTCTCTCACTCTCTCTCACTCTCTCTCACTCTCTCACACAATCACTCACTTTCACACTCCCTCTCTCACTCTCTCACACAATCACTCACTCTCTCACACAATCACTCTCTCACTCTCAATTTCAATTTCAAATTGGCTTTATTAGCATGACTGTGTAACACAAAGTGTTGGAAGAAATTGGCCCTTGTGTAACCAAAATGGTTAACCTTTCGCTGTCTACTGGCGTTTTTCCAGATGCTTTTAAGCATGCTATAGTGAAACCGTTACTAAAGGTTTGGACAGGTTTGGACCCGTCGGATTTTAATAGTTTTAGGCCTATTTCTAAGCTCCCGTTTTTATCCAAGATCATTGAGAAGGTAGTCTGCGAACAGTTGACATTTTTCCTGGACAATAGTAACATCCATGAGCCATTTCAGTCAGGTTTTCGTAAACAACACTCTACCGAAACGGCTTTATTGAAAGTGTCAAACGACATTATGATGTCTGCTGACTCTGGAAAACACACTGTTCTAGTTCTCTTGGATCTGTCCTCAGCCTTTGACACCGTCGACCATCAGGTTTTGCTGAAAAGATTAAGTGATCAAGTAGGGCTGTCTGGGTCAGTTCTGCAGTGGTTCACCTCATATTTGTCTGGGCGTAGCTTCAGTGTTACAGCTAACCAAATAAGGTCTGAGTCTGCGGACTTGCTCTGTGGAGTGCCTCAAGGCTCTGTTCTGGGTCCTGTTTTATTTTTGTTGTATTTGATCCCTCTGGGAAAGATCATACAAAGGTTCAGTGATGTTTCTTTTCACTTATTTGCTGATGATATCCAACTTTATTGCTGCTTTAAGCCGTCAGAGATCTGTAAGTTAAACTCCTTGCTACTTTGTCTGGTGGAAATTAAAAAATGGCTAAGTTATAACTTCCTGCAGCTAAATGCAGAAAAAACAGAAACACTGATCATTGCCCCGGAGGATGTAATCCCTGGGATTAAACAATACCTGGGTGATCTGGGCCAGTCTGCTAAGCCTAGTCTTAGAAACTTGGGAGTTATCCTGGACAAAGATATGTCATTAGTGCAGCACTGCAAGCAGCTGACGAGAAACTGCTTTTTTCAATTAAGGAAAATCTCGAAACTTAGAAATATGGTTTCAAGCAATGATTTGGAGCTTATCATTCATGCCTTTGTGTCTTCGCGTTTAGACTATTGTAATAGTTTATTTTCATGTCTAAACCAGAAGGAGCTCTCTCGACTGCAATTAATTCAAAACTCTGCAGCCAGAATTTTAACACATACTAATAGGAGGTCTCACATTTCCCCTATCCTTAAAGAACTTCACTGGCTACCAGTGTCTTATAGGATAAATTTTAAGATTTTGGTTTTAGTTTTTAGAGCTTTGCA